>NC_056731.1:308634539-308847039 GCF_019279795.1 Protopterus annectens
ACAAGAATTAAAAGGGCTGCTCCAATACATGCAACGATCTAAATTTTCTTTCCCTGTGCCTGAGGATGTTGACTGTCTCTGCACAGGAAGAAATACATGCCAGTAACTATTTTCAAGGAAATCCAATAGTATTCCAAAGATCTCGACAAAAACTGCATTATCAAACATCACAGAAGACAGAGGAGTGCTCTCCCTATTCTCCTGACAGCATTCACCAACAAATTAAAGACTGGTCGCAAAGCAGTAAGCGATGTGTTATGAGAACCGCAAAAAAGCAATTTTCTTATTTTCTTCACTTTTATACACAACTAGTGGTGTGAGACAGAAATGAATGGGTATAAGCAGGATATAGTGACTTGCATGGTGCAACTATAATTACATGTTGTCAGATAAGTTAGTAGGCTGGACTCATGAATACCTATACTATTCTGAGTGAATAGACAACATAAGTATAACTCATGCCTTCTTTCTCCTAATTTTCATTATCAAGAGTGATTGGTAAAGGTTACCACAAAGTGGTAGACTACGTCTACACTTACAGTAATCTTTCTGAGTGAATAGACAGCACAGAAATGTGGTAGGGATGTTCTTGAATATATATAACATGTACACTTATTGTAAGCATTCATGCCAGCGGTGAAAGCACTGCAGCACATTCATAAGCCCTGGGGATCCCTCTGTGGATGATTGCTGACACCAAAGGAGTAAGTGTGAAATGGGCTTTACGCAAGGTGTGCCTCTCCCTCCACAAGTAAATGCTTCTGTGTGACATTTCATTGCCATGGAGATTCAAAGGCACAGAGTGCACCTGGGACATACGTGCCTTACCCTTCCCCGTGAAAGAGGGAAGCAGGCAATACCCTATCACTCCTGTCTTTCCTCTTGCCACTACTAATCAAATCTAAAGCATCTGGGTCGCAGTCAGGCCTTTACCCTATATACCTCACAGCTGCATAGACAATATACTACCTTGTACCAGTATACATCTATATGTGGTATGCAGACTTATCACACTAAGAAGGTACAATACTAAGTTAAAATGGAATTATGGAAAATTAGTAACCACAGCTACCAAAATGAAAAAACAAAAAAATAAGTACAATACAGAAAAATAAACATTGAATACTCTTCCACCACATGTAAAGCTCTTCTAACTCTGGCCCTTGGGATTGTTTGGTGGGATGCATCTTCTAGTCACTTTTACATAATAAATATCAGCTAGTACACTGCCTAGGCAGAAAAGTCTAGCTGCACAGAGCAAGTAGGACAGCATTTTAGATAGGAAAGTGCTGCTTAAATTAGGAAAAGGAGTTTCAGAATGGGCAGAAAATTGTACTTGGCAAGAGAGTAATCAGAAAGACATATAATAAATTAATTTTATCACAGTAATTTGATAAAACTATATTTACTGACTTATTATAGCAAGCTATTTGATTTCTAGTTTTAGCCAGACTCAGCACAATCATTCAGTATGACCTTTGAAAAGATATATGACCTCTGTGTGACTCAAAACATCCCTTATTAGAAGGAAAGGGCAGCATTAGGATTTCCATATCAATAATCTGCTCCTAACCCTGGGCAGTTATAGCTATGTATATTTACATGGGTTGGTTTGTGACATGACTGACAAAAGTAGCTTTCCCAAATCTGTTTCCTTTTGGATGACTAAGAATGGCAAAACTGACTTGATTGTTCCGCTAAGAAGGTAAATGCTTGAAAAGCCCTGCCTCTTATTTTGACTAACAAATAAAATTCCTGAATTGTTTGTAGTTACGATTAATAGAAGAATTAAAAAGGGATCAAGGAAAAAGAGCAGTGGGAACAATTAAAGTTCTGCTAACAAATAGACACAGCTGTCCAAACAGGAACTGTGGTGTATATAAAAGTACAGTGAATCGTGTGGTGCTTTGCAAAATATCAACATGCTCTGTATTTCATGTTATGCCTAGTAGCAGTGAATAGATGAAAAGAAATAGATGTGCTGAAGAGATTCAAGGGCTGTTCAGAATATACAAAGAAAACAAAAGTCTATAGAATGGAAAAAAGGCTGTTTTTAAGTATGATGGTAAAGGTAAACTAGGGGGCGTTATAATTTATTCTTAATATTAACCTTTTTGAACAAATATGAATTGAATAAAGGGTGGTACAAGGCAGCAAATTTTAGAATACACAAAATTCACAGTTGTGCAAGAATCACCATGATAAACAGATGAAGTGTACATAAATACATGAGGGCATAAAACAGCAGTAAGCAATGAAAGCTACTGCTAAACAAAACTGACTGTATTTCATTAGTTACATACTAAATCATATTTTTGACTATTTGCTGTACTGGCCAAAGATCTCTAGATGATGTCTGGCACACCAGCCATTCTTATTGTGTGTTTTGTGATGACAGACGTAGTTTCCAAAAAAAATTAATCCTAATGTAAAGAAGTTTTAAACTCTTACTATGCAATTAAAGTATAACAGTGGGACGCTGCCTTTCATTGTATTTCACAGTATGTCCTGCCCCCAACTCCCCCTGAATTCATTAACTAATATCCATAATGAATCGAGCTGTTCATTTATTACTTAATTTCATTACATCTACGCACCATATTCAGCTATCTTCTGTGCAAAATGTGTGGCAGACCACATTACTACTTTGCACCTTAGCAGAAAATGGTAAAAAGAAAACTAAAAGCAAATTAAGCCAGCACAATATATCACATTTCTTGATGACACACCCATTGAGGAGGGAATACATCAAAATCTGAAGCTATATCTGGGTCTCACAACATGCAAATAAATATGCAATTCAGACTCAGTGTAAAGACTGCACTGTTTTAAACAACCATATAAAACAACAAATGAGTGAAATTATTTCTATTAAGAGAAGGATGCACAGTGTGAGGAGTGAAAAGCTTGATATTATGTTGAAAACTAACAGATGAAGAGCAAAAGGATTAATCTTTCATCCTAACTCCCCACTCTAAAGGCAGCTGCAGGAAATATTCCACAGAAGATTTTAGCTGTAGCAGTGGCACTAGCCTGAACCTGAATGATGGAATTCCACAATTAGTGTGGGCTGCTATTCATATGCAAAGTTAAAGAATACACCACTCCACTCCAGAGCCACGGAAAACATGCCACTGATGGTGCTGCAATGTTGCTTGTGTGGCACTGGGTCACAGCAATCCATTACAGACCACTGTTTGCTTGGTGCTGACATCCTGTCATATCAGCAGTTACCGTGCCCTACAATATGACAAAACAAACTGCAAAAATAGATTCTGCTGCACCTGTGCCATGTTAGCAGTAAACATTACTTTTAAATCAGGGATTAATCCTACTAACCATGGACAACCTTAAGGGAAGGGTCACAAATCTGTAAAGGATTCAAGAAAGTCTCACCCTTGGACTGCAGAGAATAAAACTGCAAATAATAAAGAAAACTTCTACTAGCACAAAACAAAATTTACTCTCTAGCAATATCAAGAGTTTACTGCATGTGTAAACAACAGTTGTGTAGTTAACTTACCACAGCAGTAGATGTCTGAGGATGCTCACTACTGCCAGCATTATGCTTGGTATCTCTGACAAAGAGCGAGTCAAATGACAGGCCCTGTTTTCAAATTTGAGCATCCTTATCCCCTCACTCAGGATAAATGCTACCTTTCCACCCTTCCATGCTGGCATTTCCTGATCCACATGGAATGTACACTTCTGTCATTTTGTGTTCTTCCCAGTAAAACGGTGGAAGCAAGCATGTCCTTGAAAAGGATGTCTCCTCTTATCCTGCTGCCTTGCCAGCCAAGTCAAACAAATGACAGATGTAGACCTCCCTGGTAGCCTGGACAAAAAGGGATAGGCATGGAAGAAGCAAAACTTTACTTGACATTTTTTACTGGGAAAGTCTGGGTTGCTGCTCATTTTCACTGGAGGCCCAGGAAGAAAAGCTCCAAACACTAAGCAAAAATGATATCAGAGAAATACACACGAGTACATATCACTGCAATTTACCACTGTATAAGAAATGAACAGTACAGTGCAAGAATAAAGCTTTGGTACGTACAATAATTGGGCGACAGTTCAGTTTAAACACCGTCTAGGAATAAAATATACATAGCATAGGATTATTTTGATATGTACTGAGACTAATGATGTGCTAGGATAATCTATAAAGTTAGATCTGACTGGGAAAACAAAGTCATAAATCAGAGAACAGGAAAGTCAAGAGAGATTGAGAAAGTTAAAGGTAGGGAAGACAGGAAGTGTGAAAAGAGAGAGGAGAGAGTAGGAGGAACGACTGAAGGAAAAGGATTAGAGTGCAAAAGTAGAATAAGGAAGGGGTGAATGGAGGAAGGGGTTAGTGATAATGGGGAGTAGAGGCTAGTTAGCATAAGGGAGGGGTGAGTAGAGGGTGAGTGAGAATGGGGCTTGAATGTAATTTTTATTTTAACGGTATTACGCATTAGCCTGGTGCGTGGCAGGAAAATAGACACATATTAGACCGGAAGTCTTTTAGAGATGCTTTAGAACAGGGAAAAGATTACACATATACCATTCTGACCTGAAACCACCCACCTAGCAAATATGGGAGGGATGAAGGGAGGAAAGGATAGCAGCAGTGCACACTCAGACATCTTCTACTGCTACCTTGCAGACTGTCTTCGGCAATTATGACAAGTTGCCTACACAACTGTGCTAAAGTGTGCTTCACTGTTGTGATCATTACAACTGCCAAAGCTGCTCCCGCTGCATGCAGGAGGTTGGAGAATACCCCGAAGAATGGCCAAGAAAAACCCAGCCCTCACATTGGACAGCAGGTGTAGCCTGAATTGTTTTAGGAATATGTACAAGGTGACTCCTTCTGGTATGACATGTGGAAGTACCCCCTCAGAAAGGCTAGTAGTAGCTGTCTGTCTAGTACTATGTGCTATGGTTGGACCAGGAAGAACCTTATTGTGCTATTAGGAAAATTCAATGTATTGAACAAACCATTTGTTTAGAAAATGGCAAGCCCACTGACACTGTCCGATCTGCTTTCTGTGATGCCCTGGACAGAACCTCCTTAGAAATCTGTTCTTCAGATATGCAAAAAATAAATTTCTGGGATATTCCCACCTGGCTATTAAGTACAGGAAAGTATCCCTATAAAGCATTCACTTTTCTGGATCTCAACTTGCCTGCCAGAGTCTCATCTGTAGGTTTTACAAATAGTCCTTAGGAGCATCTGCAGCTACAATCTTCTCCCATGCCTGCACAATTATTCTGGAGAGTGGACAGGAGAGCATCCCTCTCCCCAACTTAAATATCACATAACAGCAGTGTTGTCTGTGATCATAGTGAGAACCCACCCCAAGCTTCCATAAGATTTTTGAAATACTCCAAAAACTGGCTGAGTTACTTCTCAAGAATCACCACAGCTTCCTCATGTGCAGTCTTGTCAGTGGTACTGTTGGTATGGTGGAGGCTATGAACTCCAGGAACCTTAGAAACTACTCATTTGCAACCTTTGTCCTAGAAGTAGGTGATGAGGGAATTTACCATTTCCTGGGCTAGGAAGGTCCCTAAATACTGTTTCCAAGCAGACCCCAAGGAGATAACAGAACTGGCTTGGGTTAGATTTGATTTGGGAGTATTCAAGAAGAGCCCCAGCCTGTGAAAGCACTCTAAAGTTTGGAACTTTTCTACTTCCTCCAGTGACTGTGCCTGGATAAGGTAACCAAGGGTAAATGTGAATTCCTTTGGTTCTGAGATGACCAATTACTGGAACCAGACATTTTGTAAACACTCTGGATGCAAGGGGAGTAACAGAAACTGGTACTGCTGACCACATCAAACCTTAGCACTGGTGGCCCCTTTGAACAAGAAAGGGAAGATATAGATTTCATATGTCTACAGTTATCATCCAGGTGTGGGGAAGTAGGATAGGCAAGAGGCCCTGTATTTTGAACTTTGGGACCTGAAGGGACCGGTTTAACTTTATTAGATACAGAATGAATTGCCAGAAACCCTCTTATTTAGGGACAAGAACAGTCTTGAATAGAAACTCCTCTTCCTCTAACCACTGGTGGCACTCTCTAAGGACCATCAGCTAGAAATTTGAGATAGTACATGGTATGTATTTTTTTGGGCTGAGGAAGGAACTATAATCTGTAGGCTATGGAGATGCTACACAGAGTCCATTTTTCTATTATGTCTCTCCACCTTTGTAGGAAGAGAGACAGCTGGACTAATATTGTTTGTCATAGGGGTGCAAAAAGGGGAGTTAGGGGCAGGATAGGGATTCAGGGAATGGGGATGGAGAGATGTGGTACAGCTTCAGTTGCTCCTTACTTGGTGGTTGATCCCTGGTATCCTCATGTTCCTCTTTGTCATCTTGCAACCACTACATTTCCTGAGCATCCTTACTAACTTTAGGCTGTTGTTCTTTGTCTTAAATCCAGTAAAAGGACCACTGTTTCTTAGAGTAATTCCTGTTGCAACTGGGAACTAAAGGATGAAATACATGCTTCATTGACACCCTGGTCATGTCCTTCTCCTCAAGTCAATGACGGTCCAAAAGACAAGTCCTTTTCATGTGGGGCATTCAGAAATTCTACCTATACATCTGTCTAAGACTGAGCCCTAAGCCATGGATGCCTCATAATGACAGATCCTATAACTGCAGCCCTACATGTTGCATCCACAACATCATATCCACACTTAACATATATATCTACCTGAAAAGTAGCTTTGGTCTGGCATAAGACTGCAACATGTAGGGTATCATCCTGAATTTCCCTACAAACTTCAAAACGTGTATGAAACTTCAGCAAGATCAGAGAGAGAATTTAGGTCTCTGAATGTCACAGCTGCTGCTGTGTAGACTTTCTTTCTAAATGAGTCATTATCTGCAGAGTCTCCAGAAGACTATGAAGAATGTTAAACTTTGGGATTAGTGTATCTTCCTTGGCAATCTCCACGGATACTGTATCAGGATCCACCACTGTGTTCTGACACAAGAACTTAAAAAGGGTCCTGAAATGGTCAGGGCACTTTGAAGAAGGGAGAGGATCACAACTTTGGGTCCAATGATACCGCCTCACAAACATCAAACAGTGCTTCCTGGACAGGAAGGCATGCATAGACTAAGGAGGTTGTACGATCAAGATGTTCCCTGTATGTCTTCTGAGGAGCTGGACATAGTAATCCAAATGGGATGTCCTATAAGACAGACTCAGAGGACAATTTGCTCTCATCATCTGTATCATACTTAAGATGCAAGACAAATGGGATCTATAATCCATTTGTTCTTCTTCCACAGAATCCAAACATCAGAAACCCTTTATGGAGAGATTTCTCTCTTCCTTTTAAAGGAAAGGATTTTGACACAAAAGGCTGGTTGTTTACTTTTACAAGAAGTCCTGAGGCACCTATAACTGATCTTCAGGAGGTTAAGCTGGGCTGAGGGAGAAGAGGTAGATCCACCACGTGGCACCTGGTATGACATGGTGGACATCCATGGCTTGGACATAAAGGTCTTTATGGGATGGCCACCAGCTTATTAGTACAAAGGGAGATGTTCCTAGTCTCTGACTTCAAGTGTTTTTCCATAATTTTTAAAATACGCTCTATGCCAGATGCCTAGACCAACATATGGTTTTAGTATGTCATTATGACTTCAGTTGAGAGGATGTGCACTTGGCCAAACGTATGGTGGACTTGAGGTGGGGATGCTGCCAAAGGCCAGATTACCAGAAGAACTCAGGGTTGGGGATTGCAAAAATGCTTCTGTAGATATTCAGCTCTCCAACCGGAGACCTGGTAAGCCTGCCTGCTTCTAAGTCTTCCTTTCCTTCTACTTTCAAGCTCACGTCTCATTCCTTCTTCTAGAAAGGGACATCTGTGCTATCTTCATGAATCAGCAAACATGACAGAAAGCATAAAGAGGGGCACAAGTTTTTTTTTTCCTTCTCCAAATCATTTTATGATTGCATCCTTCAAAAACAAACAACTGGGGATATTGTAATACAATTGTAAGTAATACAAACAGTATTTGTGGAAGTTCCTCTGAAGAATCTGCATTTTATAAGCACATTTATTTAGCTTCTCTGGAATAGATTTACCATATGGAAAACTTCATATTAGTCTGTTAACCAGACAACATGAATACAACCAACACAATGCCACAAAATAATAGAAAAACTTTCACTAGTGGGGTACTTATTTGTTCAGTCTGAGGTAATAATTCCTGGCCAACACTGGACTGCTGAATACTCTTTAACCTGCCTGATATGCACATGCACCACCAGCAAGAAAGAACCAAAGACTGCATGGGTGGACAGCCCCTTTATACCAGGAAATGCAGACACTCAAAGAAAAGTGGCATCCACCCTGGCTCTGCAGAATAGGGGAAGGATGCACAGCTCTGATAATCTAGCTGAAAGTTGGTATTAACCTGCTGCAAAGATTGCAGGTATAACAACTTCAACAAAGAAGCACATGAAGAAAGTACAGTTGTGTACACTTTCCATAAATGTAGATGTTTGAGTGTATTCACTGTTGCAGTCATTACACTTGGGTTATCTGCCTGCAGGTAGCCCTCAGTCAGCCTGAATACCAGACACTTAGTATTTCTGCATCGGTTGCTGTCGCTCCAGGACTGACATCAGGACTTCAGGGGTATAAAAACAGGCAGCTGATGCCATTACATCAGTTTTTCTTGCCCCAAATGTCAGCAGCCCCCCAAATAGGGAGCTAAATTATGGTGGGGAAAACACCAACAGTAAAAAGTAAATACCAATACCGATACGCCAAAAGGGGTGAGTAATAGGCATAGAGAGGACAGAGAGATAGAAAGCCAGGGGGCTGGAGGGAGGGAAACCAGGACTGCAACAGTGAATATACTCGAACATCTACATTTATGGTAAGCATACACAACTGTACTATGTTCGTTGTGTTTCACTGTTGCAGTCATCACACTTGGGTGGATTTCCAAAGCTGAAGAAGGGTGGAGGCAGTCAAAAAGAATTAGGGCTGGCTAGTATGCCTTGCAGGACTGCTGTAGCAAAACCTGCCCTGGATTTGGAAAAGATAGGCAGGTGGTAATGCTTGGTGAAGGTGTGTACAAAACTCCAGGTAGCAGCTTCCAGGATGTCCCTGGTGCAGACTCCCCTGAGAAATGCTGTAGAGGTAGATGCTGCCCTAGTGGAATGTGTTCTGACTCCCTGAGGGGTTGGTATCCCATGGTGCTTGTAGCAGAAATGGATGCAGTGTGCTATCCATTTAGAAATGGTTTGTTTTGAAATGGCCTTGCCCTCGGCCCCTGTTGCAAAGCTGACTAATAACTGGTCAGATTTTCTGACGGGCTTAGTCCTGCCAAGGTAGAATCTGAGCGGTCTGTGCACGTCCAAGGAGTGCAGGATCCTTTCCCCTTTATTTTGAGGATTGGGGAAGAAGGTTGGCAAATGGATGGATTGATTGAGAGCCACACTGGACACCCCTTTAGTCATAAAGGAAGGGTTAGTCCTGAGGGAAACCCTGTCAGCATGGAAAATAATGAAGGGTTCCACAGCCATCAGTGCTTGTAGTTCAGACACTCTTCTAGCTGAAGTGATGGCTAGAAGCAAGGCTGTTTTCCAAGAGAGGAATTTTAACTCTGCTGAAGCAGCAGGTTCAAAGGGAGGAAGTGTGAGCTTTTCCAATACAAAGTTAAGGTCCCAAGCAGGTGTGGGTGCTCTCCTTGGTGGCCTTAAGTTGTTTGCCCTCTCAGAAACTGTTTGATCAGGGGGTGCAAGAAGAGAGGTGGCTCAGTGTTGTAGTGTGCAGAAATGGCTGAGGCATGAATCTTAATGTAGGAGGAGGACAGGGCTTTGTGGGGTAGATCTGCTAAGTAATCCAGGATTAAAGGCAGGGAGGGCAGAGTAGTGTCCTCTCATTTGGATAGAATCCATGAGAAGAACCTTTTCCACTTATCAGCATAGGATTTTCTTGTACTGGGTCTTCTGGCTTCAAGAATGACGTCCAGTACCTGCTTGCTTAAGGTTGCTGGGGGAGAATTCAAGGAATAAGCCAGGCTGCAAGATTTAGGGTCTGCAGCTGAGGATGCAAAATCTGTCCCTCACGCTGAGAGACCAGGGTTGGGGTCTGGTGTAGGTACCAGGGTGGTACTGGTGTCAAGCTGCACAATAGTGGGTACCAGTGCTGGAGTGGCCAGTCCAGGGCAATCAGTATTGTCCTTGGCATGTCTTGTTTTATCTTGAGTAATACTTTTGAGAGAAGGGGTAGAGGGGGAAAGGCATAGATTGAGAGCTTTTCCCACTGAAAAGATAGGGCATCCACATTCCAGGCCCTGCTGTGAGGATTCCTGGTGCAGAATTTGCTGAGCTGGTGGTTGTAGGGGGAGGCAAAGAGATCCACCTCTGGGGTCCCCCACTTTTGAATCAGAAGTTTGAAGGTGCTGGGCTCCAATTGCCACTCATGTGGGTCTAGGAGATTTTTGCTTAGGTCGTCTGCCAGTGAATTTTATTTCCCTGGCAAGAATTGGGCTTATAGATGGACTTGAATGTTCAAGACTGTGTTCCACAGGGCCATGACTAGCCTGCAGAGTGGGTAGGAATGGGTTCCCCCCCACTTGTTGATGTACCACATAACTGTGTTGTCTGCCTTTATTTGCAGTTGTCCTGGGAAGAGCAGGGATCTGAAAGCTGTCAGGGCATTTTGTACAGCTAGCATCTCTTTTTGGTTGATGTGCAGTTGAATTTGACTTGGGCTCCAGTGGCCCTGAATACATTTGCCGTCCATGTGTGCCCCCCCAGGCATGGTCTGATACATCTGTGGTTAGGGTCTGGGTGGCATGTGGTTAAGTAAATGGCAGTCCCTTGTTGTGGTTGCATGCTTTTGCCCACCAAAGGAACTCTGTCCTTAGACAGGGTATGATAGGAATGACTGTTTCCAGGTCCTGAGAATATTGGCACCAAAGACTTTTTAAGTATCGTTGGAGTTTCCTCATATGCTGTCTTGCATATGGAATTAGCAGTATACATGGGGGCATGAACCCTAGGGCTTGCAGTATATTTCTTGTGGATAGCTTTGTTCTGGTGGCCATTTGTTTGAAGTAGTCTGACAGATAGACTTGTTTTTCTGAAGTGAGGAATGTCATCTGGGAAGTTGTGTCCAAGCTTGCTCCCAGGAATACAATTTTTTGACAGGGTACCAGTTTTGATTTTTTTTCATTGATGGTGTACCCCAAGGAAGTGAGAAGGTTTTTTACAAATGTCAGGTGCTGCAGTAGCAATTCCTGACTGTCTGCCTGAATCAGGCAGTCTTCCAAGTATGTGTAAATTTGGATATTTCTCTGCATGCAGTATGCAATGGCTGGAGTCAGGCGTTTTGTGAATACCCTGGGCGCAGTAGATAAGCAAAAGGGAAGGGCAGAGAACTGATAATGCATAGATCCTGCCCTGAAGTGTATATACTTCCTGCAGGACTCCCTTATAGGTATGTGCAGGTAGGCTTCTTTTAAGTCTAGGGTGACTAACCAGGCATCCTTGGCTAGCATTGGAAGAAGTTGTTGCAGGGTAAGCATTTTGAATTTTGGTACCACTAGGAAGGTGTTTAGAACTGAAAGATCCATGATTGGGTGCCAAGAGCCCTCTTTTCTGGGTACCAGGAAGAGTTTGGAGTAGAATCCTTGACCCCTCTGTTCAACTGGAACAGGCTGAATAGCTCTGATATTGAGCAGGGAAAGTACTTGGTTTTGAGCGTCTGCCCACTGGTTTGGAGGAAGGTCTGGAAACCCACTTGGGATTGGCAGTGAATGGAAATAAAATTTGTACCCCTGGGATACAATGTTGAGGACCTGCCGGTCCAGAGTAATGGACATCCATTTTTTTGCATGAAGAGCAAGTTTTTCCTAGGGGCACAAGCAATTCGGCAGGGCTGGAAAGTGGAGTAAAGAAGTCATTGTGAGCTTTTTCTGTAAGGAGGTGACTTACTACTCCCTGCTTTAGGGGTGGGGGCACACCATTGCTTAGATCTCTGCATATCCTGAGACTGTACTTTGGGTGGTCTGTTTCTCCTGGGTCTGGATTGGGATGACCTGGAGGGGGCTGGAAAGGACCAGTGTTTTGAAGGGCAATGCCTACTGAATCTAGGGGGTTGCACTTGTAAGAATTCTTTAACAGTCTGCATAGATTTAGCTTTTCCTTTGAGCTTTTTAAGAACCTCTTCTGCTTTGGTGCCAAACAAATGGTCCTTATTCAAAGTAGCGTCTAGTAATTTTGATTTGACATGGTCTGGCAAGATCTGCTCCTTCAGCCAAGCATGTCTTCTCAGTACAGAGCCAGTGACTGCTGCCCAGCAAGATACGTCTAGGGCGTCAAAGCCACACTGCAAAGTATGCTTACTGACTTGACTTGCAGAGTGCATAAGCTCCTGCAATTCTTTATTTTCTGGACAGGCTGGAAAGGTTGCCACTTTTTGTTTAATGAGTTCCATAACATGTTGCTGGTACTTCAGCATGTAAAACTGGCAATTCAATACCCTAATAGCAACAGTTGCAGAGGTTTACACCTTCTTACCCCATCTGTCCAAAGCTCTGGAATCCCTGTCCAAAGGGGTGGGATTCTTAGCTGTAGTAGCCTTGATACTTTTAGGCCCCTGGGAAATGATCTTTGGGTCAGCAGTAGGATTCTTGAAAAGTAATTTGCGAGTATCAGGTACTCTGTAGTACCTGTCTGGTTTCCTAGGGGCAGGAGGTAAAGTGTCAGGAGTAAGACTGGATTCCATAAAAACATCATCCACAACATCCAGGACAGTGGGTATAGCTAAAGGCCTGTGCTGAGGCAACTCTAGAAATTCTCCGAGTCTCTTTTTGGACTGCGGATAGTCTTGGCATTCCCAGTGGAAATGCTCTCTTAAAGTATGCAAGGTTTCACCAAAAGAAAAATGGGTTCCTCAGAAATCTCAGAGTCATCAGACTCCTGGTCTGTAGAAGCTGAAGGGGACTGGGTTCTGCCTCTTTGCAAGGGAAGGCGGACTTCCCCTAATCAGCATAATAAGGTCTCCAGCCATTCTAAGCATTTTGTTTTTGTGGCATGGGAGTATGAGCATGCGCTTTGGTTGTTGGTTTTCCTAGGCGTAGTTCGTACTCTGGGCCTAAGAAACTTGGTAGTTTTGGTTAAAAATGAAGTCATCGGTTTGATTCAAACATCGGTTGAGTGAAGAACTATCTCAGAAGCCAGTGCCTGCACAGCAGTTCCGAACCCATCCAAAGTAGAGACATCCGTAGGTTCCATAGTTGAAGCATCTCGCGGCATGGACTCTGAATGGGTCTCAGTAGAGACCTGCAAATCCACTGAAGTGAGCATCAGGAGCTGCGAAAGCACCTCACTGAGTACCGGTGAACTGGCGACTAGCTTAATGGAAGCATCGTTGGCAGCTTTGGACCTGTGTGGTTTGTCTCTGTCTTTATCCTTATGTTTTTTCGGAATATCTGTAGTCGGATGGCTTACCGAAGCCATTTCAGAATATGGAGATCGAGAGCAAAAGAATTTAGCAACAAAGAGAGCCCGACGCCGAATAGTTCAGGCGTTAAACAAGGCACAAAACCGACAGTGAGGGACGTCGTGGTCTGGGCCTAAATAGGTGACGCAGTAAGAATGAAAATCTCTGAGGTATTTGCTTTCCACAGGCAAGACAATTGTTAACTTTTTCTGACATCAGTTAGAGCAAGAAAAAAGGATCCCCAATGGGGTAATTAGCTTTAGAAGACTTCAGGATGATCAATTTGTAAATGAAAACTCAGGTAATGGCCGACCGACACTTGTGAACTGCTTCTGCTTTGGGCTCCTCGGCAAGAAAGACTGATGTAATGGTATTGGCTGCCTGTTTTTATACCCCTGACGACCTGATATCAGTCCTGGAGCGACGGCAACCGATGCAGAAATACTAAGTCTCTGGTATCCGTCTACCTACAGGCAGATAACCCAAGTGTGATGACTGCAACAGTGAAACACGAAGAACATCGTCTACTATTGCTGTGTATCTATATCCTTCCTATTCAGGAACTGGACTGTAATCAGCATCTTAGGCATTATTGCTATTTCCCCTCCATTCTTCTTGAATGTTACCATCTTGGATAACATGCAACATTAAGCAAACTATGATTACTAAGCTTACAGTTAATTTCTTGGCTGTAGCCATGTGCCAGACTGAAATTCAATCACCCACTGTTTAAGTGACTATGCAGACATTCAGACACATTAAATCAATGGATTCTGTATCAAGTAAATGTCATTCAGACTGTGAGGCAGATTCCTGATTGGTCTGCCTGCCATTTTCCAATCCTTCCAGAGGGCTTTAAAACTGAAGTAGGGACCTTCACCAAAATGCCTCCAATTACTACCTACAAAAGTGACTGTTCTCATTAAAAATTCCTGCAACTACCTAGAGAACAGACTGTTCTGATTATATAAATGACTAGACAGCCATACACAAACAAACATGCCTAGATCAGCAACAGTACAACTCTACAACCACAGGGCCTTCCTTTTCTAGAAGAGCCAAATATCTTTTGGTTCACCAATCTCTGCAGCTGCTATTCAAACCAGAAGAAAGGTAGATGATTGACCCTGATATACTGTATGCATTTTGTGCACTGACTGGCTAAACTTCATCACCAGGAAGTGTGTGTGTAGTAATGCTTGTTGAGTTGTAGGCAAGCATGCTCCCATCCATGTCCCATATTTTCCTGTACCACTGATGGCTGTATTACAGGCTTTAGAGGTTCAAATTTCCAAATATTCATCAAAAGGGCCCCTATCTCACTGCCTTATCTGTTCTCTCTCCTGTGAGGAAAGAAGGTAACTCATTGTGAGTCTTACACCCTGTTCCCTATATACCCCATCAGTACCCACATAGCTGAAACCAAGCTATCAGCATTATAGGGAAAAGCCAACTTCCATACAGTAGCTGTCTGATGCACACTGCTCTAAATTCTTAACACAATCCTTATCTCATTCTGGAAAAGGAATGGGGGCTTCCAAAATGGCTGCACATTGATCAACAGCTTAATTTCAGCTCTCCCAGTGTGAAAAAAAGAAACTGAGAAATAACAAGTAATAGTGTCAGCCTGAGTAAAATGCAGTGACTGGCTGATAAGTAAACTTGCCTAGATGCCAGCAAAGAAGAAATTTAAAGAACTTGAAAGAAAATCAAATAGAAAATGTGAAAATAAAACATTGGCTGGGAAGTACTCTACAGTTGTTCTGCAGAAAAAAAAACAGTTCAAGTTTCAGCTTTTGTAAAATAATTTAACATCCAGTAAGTCAGAGGAAAAAATAAATCAAATGCTCTCAGAGGTGACTACAATAAAAGAAACACGGGAGCATATCAACTCAAATAACAAAAGTCAGGAAAATAGAAGACACTTTAACTAGCTATTCTGATCAACAGACACAACTGCAAAAAACTAGAGGATGAAATGAAGAAAATTATGGCTAAGAATGAAAGAAAATGGTAGTTATGAGACAGAGCATGCAGATAAAACCTGAAATTTTCCAGAGAAACTGCAAGGTACAGACTATAGTCATTTTAAGAAAGCACAAATAAGCAACTAGAGTGGTATTCCACCACAGGATTTGTTTACTGAAATGGCAAACTAAGTGCATGCGACAAACTTGTCCATGAAAAAGCAGCCAAGACCCATTTGTATTAAGTAAGATGCAATCATACCAGCAGAAAGAATTGATCCTGACAAAACTAAGGCAGAAAGGAAAAGTATTAAAAAGCAGAGACAGCACAGTGTTTGTTGAAATGATTATTTACTGTACACAAAGCAAAAGAGAAGCAAAATTATCCTAGCAATCAGGGAATGTCAAGAGGCAGTTATGATATTCAAGTTGTATGAAGCTATCTTCAGGATATTCTTTCATGGAGATTCAAAGGCATTTTTTGATGCAGAACAGGCTAAGGAAGAAATAAGAGTTTATCTAACAAAGTGAGTCAGCAAACAGAAGGGGACTCTGCTTCACATTCCTTTAGCAATAAGGTGTTCATCTTACAGACCCAAGGTCCAGGTTTTGATTCTCACCTTTGAAAAGGAAATTGGCTAGGCTTAGACCTACAAAGGCAGATAGCCTAGTACTTAACTATGAATGTAAGAGACTTTACCAGTGAAACCATTCCAATGTCTCAAAGGAAAATGCTCAAGAGTTAGAAAAAGCACAGGAGTTGAGTGGAAGAATCAGGAGTATATTAGACTTGAACCAAAGTCTGGTGCTGGAGATGGATAGGAACAGGAAGAAGACCAGTAACACTGAAATTAGTGAATTAAGTAGGAGACTATAAAGCATCAATCACATTTGTGAAATATATCTTTGCAAGAAAAAGTGGCTGAAAAAGACTGGACTTTTGTTGCTCTGTTAAACATGTAGTCGGACTGTAAAGCATATACCTCACTTTAAATAATTAATGTTCAGAAGGTCATTAAAGGGAGAACAGTAACTAAGAAAGACTTTTTTATGCTTATTAGTATTTGTGTAAAACATTTCCTGATATAAAAGTACAGTTTTGTACCTACCATAAATGTAGATGTTCGAAGATCCACATTGCTGCAGTCCTAACACTTTGGTAGTCCGCTGTCCCAGTGTCTGACATCAGTATCCTCAGTCTTTTCTTGCCCCAGATGTCAGAAGACCCTAAAAAGATAAGGCCAAAACCAAAAAACACCAAACAGTCCTGTACCTAAAATATGTACAATATATACAAAATTACAAAACACAACCACCCCCAAACACAGAGGGGAAGGAGGACTGCAGCAATGTGGATCTTGAACATCTACATTTATGGTAGGTACAAAACTGTACTATGTTCTTCATCTCACATTGCTGCAGTCCTAACACTTGGGTAGAATCCCAAAGCAGAGGTAAGGGAGGATGGCTAAACTATAATGAAGCAGGGGCTGCCAAAATGCCCTGCAACACAGCAGTGGCAAAACCAGCCCTGGATTTAGAATAGAGAGGAAGGTGGTAATGCTTGGAGAAAGTATGCACTGAACTCCAAGTAGCTGCCTCCAAAATATCCTTAGTTGCCACTTAGAAATGCTGTTGAAGTGGCAGTAGCCCTAGTGGAATGAGGCCTAATCCCAGCTGGAATCTCCTTGCCATGATGGGAATAACAGAATGCAATGCAAAACCCAATCCACTTAGATATAGTTTGTTTTGACACAGGCTTGCCCTGAGAACACAAAGCAAAAGAAACAAACAACTGCTGAGACT
Source organism: Protopterus annectens (assembly GCF_019279795.1). Classification (NCBI taxonomy): domain Eukaryota; kingdom Metazoa; phylum Chordata; order Ceratodontiformes; family Protopteridae; genus Protopterus; species Protopterus annectens. Next base: position 308,651,789 of record NC_056731.1, read on the forward strand.
GCCTAAAATCCCTAGTCCTGCTTAAATAATAGCGCAACTGCCTGTGTACATCTAAAGTGTGCAAAATCTTTTCCCCCCTATTTTGGGGATCTGCATAAAAAGTAGGCAAATGAATAGTTTGGTTTAAAGCCACACTAGAAACCACCTTAGGCATAAATGAAGGATTAGTACGCAATGATACCCTATCCTTATGAAAAATCAAAAAAGGCTCAACCGCCATAAGGGCCTGCAATTCAGAAACCCTTCTTGCAGCAGTCTTCCATGACAAATATTTCAATTCAGCAGTAGCCCTCAAATGAGTAAGTTTCTCCAGGTAGAGTAAAGTTCTCCAACACAAAATTGAGGTCCCAAGCAGGAGTAGGAGCTCACATGGGGGTCTTATATTCTTTGCCCCTCTAAGAAACTGCTTGAACAAAGGATGAGAAAACAATGGTGGGTCACAATCATAGTGAGCTGAAATTGCTGCAGCATGAATCTTAATGGAAGAGAAAGACAAACCTTTGTCCAATAACTCAGTAAGATATTGAAGAGCCACACTCAAATTAGGCTCAGAAACATCCAAATCCTTTGCTGCACTCCAAAATAAAAATCTCTTCCATTTTTCTGCATACAACTAGGTCTTCTGGCTTCCATAATCACATTCAAAACTTGTTGAGGAAGTTGAGACCTGCTGTGGTTCAAAACAGAATATGCCAGGCTGTTAGATGAAGAGAGTGAAGCTTGACATTGAGTAGATGACCGTCCTCTGAGACAAAAGGTGTGGAATTAAAGGTAAAGGCCATGGAGGCTTCCTTACCAGATTCCTCAGTAATGGGTACCAGTGTTGCGAGGCCAATCTGGAGCTATCAAAATCATCCTTGGCTTGTCTTGTCTGACCTTTAGGAGTACCTTTGGGAGGAGAGGCAGAGGAGGAAAGGCATACACATGAAGATTTTCCCAACTGAGCATCCACTTTCCAAGCTGTGTGATGAAACCTTCAGATCTATGTCTGGAGTTCCCCAGGACACTGTCAATTTTCTCCCACAAAATCATTGCTTGCCTGCATAGAGGATAAGAATGTTGTTGATGTACCACATGACAGTTGTGTTGTCTGTTAGAATCAACACCTGTCCTGGAAGATAACTCCTTGAAAGCCATTAATGCAAACTGGACTGCTAACATCTCCTTCATGTTGATATGTAGATGCTGTAGTCTGGCAGGCCACTTGTCTTGTATCCACTTTCCATTCAGATGAGCTCCCCAAGCTATGTCTGAGGCATCTGTCATTAGAATCTGACTCACCTCTGGCGGGTCACAGAGAGTCCCTTGTTTAGGTGACATTCCTGAGCCCACCACAAAAATTCCTTTTGAATGCAAGGTAATATTGGAATGACAGTGTCCAAATCCTAGCAGTGCTGTGTAGATGCCATGAACCCTAAGGCTTGAAGGACTGTCCTTGCAGTCAGCACTGAAGAGATAGTTGATGGAAGTAAAGGGAAAGATTCTTTTGTTTGTCCCATCTGGGCTGCTGTATTCAGTCTCACACCCAGAAAGCACATGTCTTGAGAGGGTACTAGACTGGACTTTATTTCGTTCACAGAATACCCCAGGCATCTTAGCACTGCTATCACATATTCTAGATGCTGAAGAAGCCGTCCTTTTTCTTGAGAGCAGAAATCAGACAGTCGTCCAAGTAAGGATAGATTTGTATTCCTTTTAGCCTGAAGTAAGCTATCACTGGAGCCAGAACTTTTGCAACTCAGTCTGATAGGCACATGAAGGTAAGCCTCCTTGAGATCTAAAGTTACCATCCAGTGATTTTTGCCCAGCAGAGGTAAAAGCTGTAACATTTTGAACTTGGGAATGTCCAGATAAGTGTTGAGGATAGACAAATCCAAATCTGTTCCCCTTTTTTGTACTAGGAACAGGCGATGGTCTCCACGTGTTCCCCTTTTTGGTACTAGGAACAGGCGAGAATAAATATCTGGAGTAACAGAGAAATTTGCCTGTGAGCCTCTTTTCTTTGTATAGGAGGAATATCTGGCATGCCTTTGAAAGGAGGCAAGGTATGGAAATAAAACCTGATATCCAATACCCATCTGTCTTGGTTAGTAGGCCAATTTCTACTAAACTTTGGAGGCTGAACCTGCAAAATCTTTAACAGTCTGCATAGACTTAGCCTTGTCCTCCATTTCTCTTTAAAACTGCTTCCAGGCAGCACCAAATAACACATCAGATTGTAAAGGAGCATCTAAAATCCTTGTCTTTACATGTTCAGCTAAATTCTGATCCCTCACATCAAAACCACATTGCAAGAATGCTACCCCACCTGTTCAGAAAACATGAACTAAATCCTGCAACTCTTTTGTGAAAGGAGATAATTTTGGTATTTCAACATGTGAAACTGGCAATTCAAAGCCCTCACAGCTAAAGTGGAAGAAGTATAAACCTTCCCTGAGAAACAGTTTCTGGGTCTGCCCTAGGACTCTTAAAAAGATACTTATGAGCTTCAGGCACCCTATAATACCTATCCGGTTTAACTGGGGCAGGAGGCAAAGAATCAGGGTCCAGGGAAGCCTCTGCAAAAACATCCTCTACCACATCCAGAACAGGAGGTATAGCTAATAAGCCTTTTCCTGGAATCAGAGAAATCTTGACCTTCCCATTTAAAATGCTCCCTCATGGAATGAAGAGTCTCTGAAAAAGAAAAATCCTCAGGAGGAGAAGCTGAAGGTGTAGAGTCATCTACATCAGAATCAGAATAAGGAAACACTGCTCAAAACTCTCAAGCTCAGGTTCCACCAATCATAGTAATCAAATCTTCTGCCATTTTAAGCATATGTTTCTTAGGCAGAGACCCTGAAAGCCTTGGAAACAGAAGGGGAGGGCCTAACCACCTTAGGAAGGGAGGGAGAACAGCTACCTGAGAAGCCTTCAGCCTGGCCTACCCTCCTGAGAGGACACATCTTGTAACAGTAAAGTCTCAAAACTAACCTGGCACATAATATCTTTCTCTTAATAGTGCGTTTGTTAAATCTAGCACAAGCATTTGTACCCTGGCGTCCTGATGTCAGACAAATCGCCGCGATTTACGCCCTGATGTCGAGACAAATGCGCTTTGACCCGCGCCAGCCTTATACTTTTAGGACTGCAGCAATGTGAGATGAAGAACATCTGCATGTTATACAGAGTAAAGCAGTTTTATGTAGTGTGTTGTCATGGATATTTTAAATGTGGAGGGAGTCTTCTCAGTCACTGTTCTGCGTGTTAAATATATTAAACTAAACAATTACTTTTTAAAGTTGCAAGAAATAAAGGCTTTCACTATAACAAGAGAAGAAAGGATGGTCAAAAGCAGATTTAATGTTAATATGCTGTGAGTTTGGGCTGTTGAGAATGGGTATAAAAGTGCACTTTTTTATGAAGGTGAGTATCTAGATGAACGCCCTTGGCTTAAACTATTAACGAGTCGTTTTTCAAAGCAAGCTGACTTGAAAAATAAAACAAAATGCTGAAAGCCATGAAAAATGCTAGGTTGCTTTTGTCTGCAAAGATATTAGCTTTTATTTCTATTAGAACATGTTCAGTGGTAGTCTAGAAGTCTGCAGCTGATATTCTGTTCTGAGTGAAGTTATAAAGATTCATTCCTGACTACTTTTACATGGAGACAAGCTATCTGCAGGTGCAAGCAATTAATCTTAAGAATTCTGAGCATTTTTTGCCAAGAGAAATGCAAAACGTAAAGGTACAACGGCAAGGAGTTCAGTGAAAAATAAAGTTTGACTATGAGATGGTAGCCTTTCTAGTAGTCTTGATACTTTAATGCATTTAATAGACCAGTGTACAATTAGTTTTATTTAAAGACAGCCAGTGCACTTTTTCTTATAGCTAAAAGTTAATGTTTTCTGAAAGCATGTACGTGTTTTTTTCACATTTGGCAGGGAAATAGAGATAAGTAAAGAACAGATAGCAGTTAGTGTAATTGCGAATCCGTGTAAGTGGGAACACAGACTATAGCATGCATGTTATCATGAGTAACCTTAATTTTATGTTAGGCAATGTTTGTGGGCGCAGCTGTCAATTTGGGACAACTGTTCCTATCTGGAGGATTAAATTTTTTTTTTTGAAGATGTACATCATTTTTGCGGGTTTGTTCTAAGTTAACGGGGTGGGGGTGTTTTAGAAATGTACTTAGTTTTTTTTGTTGTTGTTGGTTTTCTTTAAAACAAAAAGTCTTGTAAAATGTGACAGGTTCAAATAGAGATGACAAGAAAAAGCGGGACAAAGTATTGCAAAATAATAGTAATCTCACACAACAAGAAGGGGTGCAACTGCAAAGTGAGAGAGAAAATTAAGGGAGCACTTGGATAATATGCAAGTTTAGAAAGCTTCTGTTTTTGACAATAACTGCAGAGTACGAAAACTTTTAACACAAGAAGTTAGGCAAGAGAAAGTAGAAAGGGTTGCTGCCAAACTTAGGGAGCCTATAACAAGAAAAATAAACAGAGATTCTCCAGAGGTGTTAGAATATTTCAAAATGTTATGAAAAGTTGTAAAAAGCTGTGAAGTCTATAATACCTAAAGATCATAAAAGACCCATTAGATCCAACAGGTCCATTTCAATTTTGAACCATGATTATAAAGTATGCACATCTATAATGGCTAAGGGAATGGCAAAGGTGTTACCAAAATTGATAAATATGGCTCAAAGTGGTTTTTTGGAGGGGAGGCAAACATTTGACAACATCAGCAGAACAATGATGATACATAGGAAAGCAAACACTTTTGTTAGCGGGTCTTGATGCAGATAAAGCATTTAACAGAGTAAGTTGGGATTTAAGCAGTAGAGCAATGGAAGGATTTGCATTCCTTGATACAATAATAAGGTTAATTAGGAGGATATATACCAGACTGGGGTGAAAATCAAAATGGGAGGGGTCCATTCTGAGTTTTGTTTGAGCAGAGGAACCAGGCAGGGGTGCCCTCTTTGCCCTTCTTTATTTCCTTTACTGGCACTGGCAAAGAAAATAAGGGACTCAGAAATACAAGTTTATAACTGGCATTGTAATCAAAAAAGTTGGCTTTATTTACAGATGATATTATTTTGAACCTGATAAATCCAGAAAAAAAGACATCTTTTACCATTCTGAGACAGTTTCAAGTCTTTTCAGGATAGAAAACTAATGAAGATAAAACAAAGACTATAGACATAAATTATGTACTCACACAAGAATTGGTTGAGCAATATCGATACTTTTGGGGACATGACAAGATGAAGTATTTAAGAGTATGGATTAAAAAGGCTTCCATTATGGAAACTTAGGATATGTAGGAACAGATTAAACAACAGATAACACAAAAAACTGAGAAACTGGAAGCCCTTGCTTATGGATACAGATAGCAAGATACATGCAGTGAAAATGTTTTTAATCCATTTAGTTTTATATATGAATCATGTATATTTTTATCAAATTTTCTGGAAGGGAAAGAGGGCATCAGTTAAGTTGGATAAGCTGATCATTCCAATAGGATTTGAAGGGATATTTTACAGCTAGACAGTTAAGGCTATTGTACATAACACATGCAGAAGTTTATAATTCACAATGGAATAGTGTGATGATGATGATGAAGCAGGGGGAGATGGGTTCAAGAAATAAAACAGAGTGAAACAGTTAAGAATAATAATAGCAACCATACAAAATATTATATTTGTACAGCAGCAGAAAGCATTCTAAGAGCTAAGCCAACATGAGACTGGAGAAAGGCGATTTTGCCAGTGGGGATGACCACAAGCAGCAGTACAGAAAATAGGCAAGAGGGGGTCTGTAATTTACTAGAGAAAACTGGCAAATGAACAAAGGTATTGGGAACAGATAACTAGAAAGGGAAAGGTAACGGAGTAGAATGAGGCCAAGACAGTTTTGTACTACAGGCTAAAGATGGCCTTCCCAACCATGGATAGATATCAGACTATAGGCAAAGAGAACAGGTTGGCAAAATCTTAAAGCAAGACCTACTCTGGTAAAGTTTTTAATTGAATATAGAACAGAAGCTGCTGTAAAAATGTGGATAATTGATAGGACACACAAAATACTGCAAGATAACTATAAGAATCAATCACAGGAGATTAGAAAACATTGTGAAGACAGACTGGAAAAGCAATTTACAAGACAACAATGGGAGGACATATGTGTGGTAGGTAAAGTCCAGAAGGTTTAGGATATTTGCTTGGAAGTGTTTGCACAAGTATTTTTATACCCCTAGCAGACTTAAAACTTTTCCTCGGGTAGACAGCAAATGTTGGAGGTGTGATGGGGAAGAAAAAAGGGTAACTCAGAACATATGGTAGATTATAAAATTTCCCTACAGAGTACTCTGTCAAATACTGGGTGATCAAATAGCTGTGACCAAAGAAATTATTCTTTTAAGCTGGGACACAGTACCTGAATCATCTAGACAAAGTAAGGCCATTTTATGTTTAATTCAGAGATGAATGAACTGAAGAGGGATCTTTATTACAAGGAAGGAATAAACTACATATATGTAAATGGAAACTGTGGGAACAATACATGCAGAATACTGTTCAGGCGAAAAAGGAGGAGTGAGGTTTAAGGGAAGGCAGGAATTCAGCAATTTATATAATGTTGGAATGATGATAGTTGAAAAGAAGGAAAAGATGTGTAATATATAATGTATGTACATGGACAAAATGTTAATAGGGTTTGCTTTCTTTTCTGTTAATGTATGTTTGCCTATGTCGTAAGTGATAATTTAATAAAGGTGTTTATAAGAAATATGGCAAAGGCATGCTCAACACAAAGACACAATGAGATGTCAGTCAGTCTCAATTTTGAATCAAGGCTCATCACTGGGAAGTAAAATACTTAACCTGGTTACTCTAAAACCATCTCACAAATTTCTTATGCATACCCTCTCAGGTCTACCCTGCAGAACTACTACATGATGCGTGGCAGCTACTCAGCCAATGACATGGAACAAATAAAAATACACACATTAGTTTAGATAATGCTAAAACTGGAATGCTTCACCACAGCAATTACTGAGGATGATACATACTAATCAGCTAGACTCTTTAGTTTGGGTTCAGATCTGGGTCAGACCTCACAACATTCATGGGTAGACCATTATTTTCCTGTAAAGTCCACCTTTTCAGGAATTACTGCTAAATAAGAAAATGGACAAACACTTATAACACCATCACACTGGAGACAGTACAGCTGTGTTAAGTAAACTTAGCATTACATTAAATGTATGAAAGATCACTGCTGCAGTAGCCTAAGCTATATGTGTTATATCCTGCCAAGGATATAAAAGCTGGCCAGCATCCAAAGCTTCATGGTACTTTCCATGCACCCAAACTGTTAGTCAGCTCGAGCTGAGCTGACTAAATGTCAGGTTTGGGTGCCATACCTTCAGAGATTCCATGCCAGTAGGAAAACTAAAGCCCTGAGAACAACAATGCTAGGAAAATAATACTAAATGTCCACTTCTTGGCATAAAAACATACAAACAAAAAGGGGATGGAGCAGCTACTGTTGCAGTGATCATTTGCATCTACTGTAGTGGTAAATTTATTTACACATCTGTACTACGTTCTTCACATTGATCATTGCTGCAGTAGCCTAAGCGTTATGCATAGATTACCATAACAACATGACTGGGAGGAGGAAGGATGAGGGTCCAGGACTCCCTGGAGAACAGTCCTAGCAAAGCCAGTCTTAGACCAAGTTTTTGCTTCTAAAATAATTATTTTTTTTAAAACAGCTTTATTAAGATAAATATTGACAAATAAACATAATCTAGAGATATGTACATTTGTCAATATGAATAACATAATAAAATGAGAAAACAAAACAAAGATTTTAAACTATATACAATGGCATTCTCCACAAGAATCAAATATTAATAAACATATGCAATAAAATATGAGGATTGTAAAAGGATTTACATTATTTGTTCAGTAAATCATATACATTTTTTCACACATTACATGAATTAGTATTCCTAGAAGATCTTGCAGTATTGGTCAAAACTTCTAAGTTACAGACTTCAAGAAGTAGATTTTTTAATTCAATTATCGAGGGTGAAGTATGAGACTTCCAGTTTCTTGTAATGATTTTTCTGGCAATGGATAAAATCGATCAAATCAGAGGTTGATTAGATTCTCTGATACAATTAGGAACAGGCGTGTTAAATAAATCAAGTGATTTAGAAAGATTAACATTAGCTTGTAAAAAAGTATTAACATCTGTCCAAAATGTATTTAATTCTATACAATCAAACATCATATGTGCCCAATCCGCATTAACTACTTTGTTACATCTCCAACAATTGGTATTTTTTATTAAATTTACTTAAAGAAAATGGGGTAATAAAAGACCTATGGAAATGCCTCCATGTAAAAATTTTCCATTTAAGTGATAAACAGGTTACACTTGCTGACTGTAAGATATTTATTTTGTCAGAATTTGTAGGGGGATAATTATTTATTAAAGCAAAATAGTTCCAATAACTTTCTGAAGGATTATCTAAATCAAATTTGATTGCTTTATATAAATGAGATAAAATATTTTTAGATGTAGAATTATGTTGTAAAGCTATTATCATATATTGAAATATTTAGGTATTGAATTTTGTGTTGTTAAAGACATAGAATCCATTTGTTTAGAACATATTTCCTAGCTTCCTGTAAATCTAACCAAGAGAATGTATCATATTCATTTTTTAATAAGTTTATAGCTTTCAGATCATTCTTAGATATCAATTGAAACCAAAATATTAAGTTTTTCTGTTGAAAATAAAGCATTTTATTATAATCAAATGAAAAGATGACACCTTGTATAAAAGCTATAGGAAAAAGAATATATATCCACTCTTTATAAATACTGAATTTATAAATATAATTTCTAAAAGATTTCAAAAGAAGAATTATATAACTGGAGTTAAATTTGAGAAGAATAAATATTATTTTAGAACCCAAATAAAGGAGTTACTTAGTATAGCTAACTTTTGAAGATTGTTGTTATTTATAGAATTACTAATTAAGATTTCTAGGGTACTTTTCCAATTTGCCATATAATTATTATCTATAAGTTGGTAAATAGTTTTGGCCAATGCGGAAGGCATAGCTATATCCCCTTTTTCCCCAATTATTCATATGATTAGATAGAGTTATTCTATGTTTAATCAGAGACCATAAAAATGTACGTATCAAGGAATTAAAATTTTTAATAATCTGATTAGGAGGAGGTAATGAGATGGACTGTATAATATATAAAATTTTAGGTAATAAATTCATCTTTATTATTAAAAGTTTTTCATCCATGGAGAAATGAATTTTATTCCATTTTTTAATAATTTTCTATTGCCAATAAACTCTTATTGTAGTTTATTTTAATGATATATTTTATGTTTTTTGTAATTATAATACCTAAATAAAGTAGTTCATCAGATTTTGCCAAATATTTACTATAAGCAGCTTGTAATTCAATTTTTTATGAACAATTGATAAGATTTGAGTTTTATTATTGTTGAACAATAAACCAGATTTCTTCTGAAAAAATCAATATCTCTAAAGAGAGCATGAATAGATGAATCATTATCACCAACAGTAATAAGAATGTCATCTGTGAACATTTGTATTGTGGAAGATTTATTGGAATGTAATTTAAATCCTTGAATATTTTCATTATCTCTTATCAAATTAGCACATGGTTCCATAATAAGGGTAAATAATAAGGGAGATAAGGGACAACCCTGTTTTGTTCCTTTAATAACCGGGATATTTTGGGAAATATTAGTACCTAATTTTAATATACGATTGACTACCCTGATATAATTGAGTGATTACATTTATAAAGCTCTTTGAAAAGTTTAATTCTTCCAGTAATATAAATAAATAGTCCCAATTAACTGAGTCAAATGCACAATTTATATCTAAACTAATTAGTGTTAGATTATTTAAATATTTGACTGATTCTCTTAAAGTTAATGTTCTTTTAATGTTATCATAAGTATTTCTATTAATTATGAATCCCGTTTGGTCATCTTCAACTAAGATAGGTAAAACATTTTTTAGTCTTTCTGCAAATATCGACATAAGCATTTTATAATCAATATTTAGCAAAGAAATAGGTCTATAGGATGAACATTTAACTTGATCTTTATTAGGTTTAAGAATAGGAGAGATAAAAGTATATTTCCAAGAGGGGAGTATTAACTTATTATTATGGGATAAATGATATACTTTATAAAGTAATTTTATAGCATTAGTTGGTAAAATTTTATATATTTCTGGGATGATTCCATCATTTCCTGGGGCCTTATTGAATTTTAAATTATTAATCTGGGTTTGAGTATCTTTAAAGGAAAGAGGTTTAATTATAGAATTAGCTTCCTCATTTGTGAGTCTTTTCTGTAAATCTATTAATAAATGTTTTAATTTCTTGATTAGTGTCTATTATTTTTGATTGTTGATTAATATTAATAAAAAATTCAATGAATTCAGCTAGAATATTTTGTATGTCTGAAACCATCTTTTTCTTTCTAGGATAAAACATTTAATTTATATGATTCATTTTATTTAATCTTTTGGTTTTATTTGCTAATAAATTTAAAGATTTGGGATTAGTATAATTTTTTTTAATTTTATAATTCTCTAAAATAATCATGTTTTTATGATTTAGGATTTCAATATATTTACTATTCAAAGAATTTATTTCACTTTTCTTGTCATTTTTATTTATATCTGTCTCTTGATTATGTTTCAATGAATCTAATTTAAGTTGAATCTCTAATAACTGTTTATCCCAATTGTTCCTTTTTATATGGTACCAGTTAATAATTCTCCCATATAAAATGCTTTTAGGGCATCCCACACAAAAAATTCTGAGGAGTTATTATTATTATTTAGTTCTATAAAATGTTGTGTTTCCAAAGTTAAAAAAATCTTTAAACTCTTTCAACTTTGTGGTTATAAGCAGGTATTCTTTTTATCTGTGTATTGTAGTTTGAGTTAACTGAAATTTCAAATATTATTGAATTATGGTCTGATATTGGGCAAGAAATAACCTTGGTGTTGACCAAAGAGCCTAATAAGTCATTAGAAAATAAGACTATTTTTGAATATGTGTTATGTCTATGGGAGAAAAAAGTATAGTTTAAAGAATCAGAATCTGCAAAAGAATGAATATCTTTCAGATGATATGATTCCAGAAAATCTAATGATTTGGCTGAAGCTGTAATCCTTCTTTTATTATGGGATGTTGATTCTTTATTCTCTATAATACAATTAAAATCCCCCCGCTATTATTAAGGACCCCTTAGAATGTTGTACTATAAGATCCAAGATGTTGTTTTACTGTACTGATACCTATTCATGGTATCCAATACAAATTCACTAAAGTATAAATTTTCTTATTAAATTCAACCGTGACAAGACAAAACATTCCTTTATTATCTTTATAAGTATTGGTAATCTTTGGGCAAAGCAAAGTATTATTCCACAAAATAGCTACCCCTCTTTTCTTTTGAAGATGTTCTGAACTAACTAATGTTGAATATGATTTAGTATCTAATCTAAACATATCATCTGATCTCAAATGAGTTTCTTGTAAAAAAAATAATTGGGATTTGTGTAATTTAAGATATTTGAATAAACTTCCCCTCTTATTTGAGTTATTTAATCCATTAACATTAATAGAAATACTCTTTAATGAAGTCATAAGGAGTTAAATTTGTGAAAAGCATATATTTTGACCAAAAACATATCATATAAGTATTTTCTTCTGATTTTTTGTTTAAAATTTCTGTTTTGCTGCCTACTTTTCGGCATTTTCCGGCTTGCTAAAGTTGATATCTGTATTAGAAACAGTATTTAGAACACATCTAGAGCCTGTTTACTGCATTTCCTGTGTTGCACTTAATTTAAAATTGTTTTTTTCTTAAAATTGCATTTTACCTGACTCTGGCCTAGCACTCAAGTGTGGGGTCATTTATTGCACTGTTCTGACTAGTTTGCTACTTGTGTATCTCTGCTACCTTTAAACTAAAACAAAAAAAAAAAAATCTTGCTTTTTTCCCACTTTCTGAAATTTAAAAAAGTTCAGTTAGAGATTTGCTGTTCTGAACTATTTGTAAGTTTCTTGGAGGCCAGTGCTTGCTTGGGCCTTAAAACCCGCTTTTGCGCATGGTGCAGCATCGGGCAGCGCCGCTTAAATGGGTTTAAACTGTTCCTGGCTCCACAAAGTCTGCTCTTCACTTTTTCCTTAGAACTGTTCTAAATCTCAAAGTAAGCACTCTATTTTCATTCTAAAGCCCTGCACTTGATCTTATAAGTAATCTTATAAGTAAACACCAAGTAAAGCACTACACCCTCTTATACTCCTTATAAGTACTTGGCTCCCTATTGGTCCTTTCTGATCAGTCAAAAAACTGTTCCTTATACTGTTCTGGCATGCCCAATAATCAGTTTCGGGTTTACTCTCCAGTCCAGCTGGTGAATCGGGGTATCTTGAGGCAATGTTACAACTGCCATATGTACAAAGACCACCCTCTCCTCCTCCCATCAAACTCAAATATATGTGAGAGATGCAACTATATAGTCAAACTGGAGGCTGAGCTCTCTCAACCCAGCATTGGCACAGTCAGTCAGGAGGAGAAGGTAACCACACACACCACTATTCCAGTCTTACATAGACCTATCACATCAGCAAACCAAACACATAAACACACAAAAACATACTCGGAGGCTCTAAATAAAAATCTGCCAAAGCAGCAGAGACCTCCAAAGCAGACATCCAAGCAACCGCTACCCCGCAACAATACCCACGTATCACATATTTCACAAAGTCAGTGTGCCACACAGCCACAGCCCTTAAGGCTAAAGAACACACCTAACACACTTGTAATAGGGGACTCTATTGTCAGATACACTGATGTACCTCTCACCAGACTGAACAAGGAGAAAGTCACTGTAAGCTGCCTGTCAGGTGCCAGGATCCGCCACATAACACAAGCACTCAGGTCACTCCAAAGCAAGTACAAATATGACTCCGTCATTGTCCATGCTGGTGTGAATGACCTGAGACGTACCTCCCCGGACCTACATGAAGAGAGACACAGAGGCGCTCTCTGATCATGTGGCCCAGACCAGTATGACCCTGACCTTGAGTAGCATCTTGCCCTCACCAAGAATGATGCCACAGTATAAAGACAAAATGATCAATTTTAACAACTGGCTAAAGAATTGGTGTCATTCTAAGGGGATTCAGTGTCTGTCAGCCTGGAATGACATGCTTGACAAGCCATGTTGCTTCGCTAGGGACAGCTTGCACCTGTCACCCCTGGGATTTTGAATTCTGGCTAAGGCTCTTGCCACCCCCATAGTGCCTTTTTTAGGCAAGGCTCAAAAGACAAACCCACCTCCATAGACAATACAAAAAAAAAAAAAAAACTAAGGGTAATGCTGCTCAATGCCAGAATTCTAAACCTCAAGATGCACGCACTCAAGGCTCTCCTCAGTATGGAGAATATCGATATCTGTGCTGTGACAGAGACCTGGTTCAAGGCCCCAGAGAGCACCCCAGCACTACCAGGTTACACCTCATACCATGCTTTTCAGCCCCCAAACTCGGACCAAACCACAAAGGAGGGGGAGTATCCATATTCATCAAAGATACCCATACCTCCAGGTTAGTGGCACTACACGAAGCATCGGAGACCATCCATGTACAGTTAACAGTGGGCAAAACTGCCTTTCAGTTTGTAGCCTGCTACAGACCACCCTCCCAAACTCAGGAACCCCACTCGGCCTTCCTGAGAACACTGGAGAATATGAAGGTCTCTCCAAAAGCAATAATATTGGGTGACTTCAACTACCCAAACATCGACTGGGAAAACTACTCAAGCCCCAACACCCTTGCCCAATGGTTCCTAGAATTTATAAACTCAAATGCTATGGAACAACTGGTCACCACTCCCACAAGAGGGGATAACATATTGGACCTGGTCATCACCAACATGGGGACTCTATGTTCCACACCAGAGGTATATCCCTCATTGGTAAGATCAGACCATAAATTAATCTCACTGGACATCCATTTCCCATCCCCACCCCTGGCCAAGGAAATCACGGTGAAAAATTTCTCAAAAGCAAATTTCACACTTCTCAAAACTGTGGTGGAATCCTTCAAAGCCACCGGGCCAGTGGAAAATACTGCCCAAACAGCAGAATCCTTTACAAATGCATTATATGGACACCTACAGGAACGCATGGATCGTGCTATCCCAAATAAAACCAAGACTCACTCCTCAGAAGGCAGGAGACCAGTCTGGTGGACCCCGGCCATAAATAAGCTATACAACAGAAGGAGGAAGCTACTACATGATAGAGCAAAATCCCAAAAAGGGAAGGCATCTCTGATCAGTACTAGCAAGAAACTACGATCCCGAATTTTCTAAGGCCAGCTTCGAAAGAAAAATTGCACAAGACACTAAAGATAATCACAAGGCCTTCTTTAGTTATGTTAGGAATCTGGGGGGCAACTCCCAGATATGCTCTGAGTTAGTACAAAATGACAAAAAATACACTGATCCCACAGACATTGCCAACATCCTGGCAGACAGGTTCAGTGCAAACTTTCCCCCCTTCCCCCCCAAAAGACCAAATGTCTATCCCAACAGAATGTAGCCTCCCTGACATCACAAATGCATAGGTGAGAGCTGCCCTCTCCAAAGCAAAAAACACAGCATATGGGACCAAACGGTGTCCCGGGCTGCGTCTTACACGAGCTTCAAGAAGAACTAAACCCTCACATAAAGTCACTGTTCAATCTCAGCCTTGCTACAGGATATGTACCCAAGGAATGGCGTACAGCAACAGTGGTCCCGCTCCACAAAGGTGGTGCCACAACGGACCCTGGAAACTATCGCCCTATAAGCCTGACTAGTCTGGTCTGCAAAGCTATGGAGCGTATCGTCATGGAACTCATAAACAAGGACACTGGTAACCTCCAGACACTGGATCCCACCCAATTCGGCTTTGTTAAGGGCAGATCTTGCCTCTTGAACCTGGTCGACTTCTTTGAAACAGTTACCAAGGCCATAGATGAAGGGAAGGTAGTCCACACGGCCTACCTGGACCTCGCAAAAGCCTTTGACACAATACCCCACTCGGGCATCATAAATAAGCTCACCAGCTTAAATATCAACCCCTATGTCACAAGATGGGTTGCAAACTGGCTCAGGGATAGAACCCACATGGTCAGTATTGCAGGTGCCATATCAGACTCCAAACCAGTTACAAGTGGCGTCCCACAAGGCTCAGTCCTGGGACCTCTCTTGTTCGATATATACGTCTCTGAGGTACAGGCTAATACGGGAGGACTATGGCTGACCAAGTTTTCAGATGACTGCAAGCTGGGCGCCATAATCGACTCTCCGGATGACACAAGCATCCTCCAAAAGGGTCTCTCAGAGACGGATAACTGGTGCCAGAGCCATGGCCTTAAGCTAAATGCCAAAAAGTGCATAGTCATCCCCTTTGGGAAAAACAAAGTGCCCACAAATTACCACATAGGCGGTAATCCATTATGTACGGAAGAAGTAATTAGGGATTTGGGGACCCAAGTAGATAGAAACCTCTCTTTTGACAATCACGTTGCCAGAGTGGTTAGAAAGACCTTCTATATAGCCCACCTTATCACGAAAGGGTTCACATCTAGAACAAGAGAGGTCATTGTGCCCCTCTACTCATCACTCATCAGGCCCATAATTGAATACAATGCCCCATTTGGGATGTACCTTACCCGACACCTGCAGCAACTGGAGAGGCCCCAAAAGTGCCTCACCAAGAGGATCAAGGGACTCAAACAGACGCCCTATGCAGTTCGGCTAAAGAAACTCCAGCTCTGCTTACCGCCTACTCAGAGGCGATCTATGCCTGATGTATAAAGCCATGTCCAACCCAGAATTAATGGACATGCTCCACCTCAGGAAATCCAAATCCCTTAGAGCTACACGCTCCAGGGACTTAAACCTCAGCACAGAAATAAATAGGACATGCTGGAGGGACAGATTCATATCCCAGAGGCTGCCCTCACTCTGGAACAGAATCCCAGTCCATGTTAGGCAGAGCCCCTCACTGACCATCTTCAAGAGAAATCTTGACGAGTGGATGGGAGATCGTAAGTTCACCCCTGGGATCTCTTTTGTGTCCCTGCTAGACAGGGGCACAGTAAACTTACCTTAAAAGGGCTATCTTCTGTGACCTACTCTACAAAGGCACAGTAAACTGATCTAAAAGGGTGGCGAAAGCCAAACACACTCTGGCTAGGCTTGTAAATGCCCCGGGGCAGATAGTCTAGTATAAACCTATGAACCTATATAGTTAAGAATAAAAAGAATATGAAGGAAAACTTTTGATTGACTGCATAGTAATAAGAGATGAAAAATTTGATTGTATTACTATATCATTACTTTGTATTTTGAAGAATGTCAAAAAAGACTGTAACAAACTTTTATAACATAAGCTAGTAACATCATAACCCCCTTAACCATCCTGGAGTATAATACTCCCACTCTAAGTGACATATAATCACTCAGATTAACCCCTTGTCAAGTAACAATCTCTGATCAGCATCTGAGAGAAAAATTTCCGATCTAAGTAAATTCGGCTTAGCTTCTATAGAAAATCAAGATATCTAATAACATTAAATTAGTAACAGAAACAGTATGCAAAAAGCAAATATGATACCATTTTTTAAAAAGTATCACTTTGAAGAATAGCAGTATTAAAGATTTTCTATTAACATAAGTTAATTCTCCTGTTTCAATAACCTTTAAGTGGAGGAAACTACTATCTCCAAAAAGATTTTATACGTATATCAACCTTCATTATTATATTATGTAGTTACTACTTGTCTATGAAAAAATGACATTGATTATCCTAGAAGTAAATTTAATTTCTATTAGTCTCACTATGAATCTAGATATTGATGACAAATAACCTTAACATATAGTAGATATGATTGCAAATAATGATAATAAAACATTTTTTAAATAATATCTTTTCATATAAGTAAGGAACTGATAAATTATACATAACTAAATTATAAATACAAATAAATTAATATTCTAAAACGTTCATACTTTCTTAAAATGATATTCTAATGATATAAAGGAATAAATTATAACTAATGATCTGCTAGTGAAGGTATGGATTATTCTCATTTGTAATAACTTAAACATTTTATTTACTTTAATTGTATTTATACATAATCTTGTAAGAGTAAGTGAGGTGTTAATATAAATTATTTCTAAATGATTGCTAAGAATATAAAAAGTAATTTAGTCTTCACCCATAGCATAAATAGTTTGTTGACAATGTTGCTCTCACCAGTTGAAACCACCAATTCAATGTGCTTTTTCTTTTCCTCATTCATTTTAGTCACAGATTTTTGTCTAGATTTTGAGTTCATAATCATCGTGATTCTATTTATGCTCATCCAGACCCTAGTAATGTTATGAAACCTATTAAGTTGCTGTGAGAAAGTATTATTTTGCTGCTTATTAAAATAATTAAACACAATTATATTAGTATACAATACAATCATAATAAATGATACTTATGTACTATCGCACCCACATCTCCCACTGCAGAAGTGACCCACTTCAAATCCGTTCACCTGTCGACAGAAAGTACTGTAACTGTCTAGGCAAGAGTGTGTCACTAAACTGTCATTTTTCTGGGACTGCGGGAATTTCTGTACATATTACATCTGCTAATTGTCTTCAAAACAGTCGTGTGTTTTAATGTTTGCGTCTGATTACAAATTTTTCACACATATTTCTTTTTTTCTCTACAGCAAAGAACCATAGTCAGTACTACTTTGGTAGTAACCAAATGGCACATATCTTCGGTGTAGTAATGGCATGGCCACTAAACTGTATTTTTACTGGGACTTGTAATAAATGTGGCACAGAATTGCAGCTCCCATACTTAATTGCCTACTCTTCACCTGTGCTTGCAAATGTATAGATCACTTCAAAAAACCTCCTAAATGCTGTGCCTTTTCAAACTGGAACATTATTTATGACATTTTCAGGGCAAGATCTACCCCCAGCCTATGCAGAGAGGTCTGAATATTACTTTACTTTTTCTGGCCAAATACAAAACAATCTCAACCCTGTAAACATCAGTGTGAGGTAACATCGGCTTTCTTGGGAGTTACTGACTTCAGTGACACACACCAGTACCCAAAACAGGCTAACAACAGGTCTCGACCGCAGAAAAGTCAAAAAGCAAGCCGCTTATGCAGTTCCTTCCGAATGTGGCTGTGAAAATACACAAGCACCCAATAAATGTATTACAGGTTATAATTATTAATCACATTCATAAATTCCATGACATTTAGTGTAGATGTGTTAAATAGGTATTCACATTTTAAATATTGGAAAAATACATCTTTAAATGCAACAGGGCTAATGAACCCTTTATTTGTACTGATGTTTGTGATTGTAAAATTTTCATATTACATGTATAAAATAGGAATGACACACTATAAAGTAACCTTCCAAGCCCATATTGCTGCTAAAGAAACTTTTTAAATGATAATGTCGGGTTTATTACATCAAAAGGAAAAATAAAGCTTCCAGTGACTATTATTGTGTTTGCATAAAGAAATAGTCTCACACTGAATCCTCAAGGATGAAAATAAAGCTACTGGATTTGTATCACAATATATAGTATTTTGGAGCACACAAACAATGATGAACGTCACTTATCACCATAAAATTTAATTATTCCTCAACTTTCTAATTCAAACCTACTGTGACACAACTCTACTTTGTTGTGTGCCTAACTCCATTAGAGTTAGAAAAGGGTTTTTGTTAAAATACAAGTAATTATATCACTTCACCCTCTATTTGCATATTTGCATTAATGGCTAAGCTCCGTTGCTTTTTTTTTTTTTTTAAAGCGTTCGAGTGTTCTGAAGCCTCTGACACTTTACTTCCGGTTTAAGGATTTGAGGTTTCCATGGCAACAATCAAGTTATAATTCAAGGGAGAAAGTCCATATTAGAAGACCGTTCGTGATGTAGGTCTCAAGCTGAAGTTGATTAACTGCAGGCTTTCAAATTTTCAGCGGGAAATAACGAGTAGGAGACTCTTAACTTTGGAATAAGTCGAGCCACTGATACTGCTCGCAGGTAGTGAAGCAGCGGTCCGTGTCAGTTCAGCAATCACGAAAGCCGTTGTAAAATTCACAAATATTTCCAAACAGCCTCTTTAGACCAGAGGCCAACACTGTGATCAGCAAAACACCCCAATTTCAACCACAAACGGACCAACACAACAACTCACCAATAAAGACACAAATCAGCCAAAAAAAAAAAAAAACACACAAAAAGCAAACATACAAAAAGGAGCGGGAGACATCAGCAGCACCAATATCGACCCATACAACTAAACAACGCCATACATTTCCAACAGCAACTTTTGTGCCAACATCCCCAGACACTTCCAACAGCAACCCCTAAATTCAAACTCAGTCTGGACATTGTCTACAGCAACATATCATGCTTTATATTAGCTCTGGACACTACCAACAACAATGTTTATGTTTAAAATAGCTCCAGACGTTATTAAGAGAAAATATATGCTTAAAATAACTTTATACACGAACTAAAATCATGTCTATAGAAACTCCTCAAGGACAATATAAACACTCGCTATCAATACAATGCTAATTTAAATATGAGCACCCAATCATCGAGACATGTTATTAGAGAAAATATTTATCCAAATAAAGTTGCAACCCATAAATATAACTAAACTTCAATACAAATAGCAATAGTTGGTCTACAATAATAACTCAGTTTAAGCAATAACCCATACCTATCTAATAAGAAACGACTAAACTTTACATAATAAGCATCAAATAAAACAGGAAAGACTATCTTTAAAACGTATAATAAACAGTGATAAAATCTTACCTGTTCCAGTTTTCACTTTCCCCAACCTTATAGGTCATTAGTTTGTTTAGAACAAACAAAATAAGTTTCGAATGTGGATAGAAACAAATAAAAGCAGGATTTTTATTTTTTTAGCTTCTTCTTATGCTCATGAGTTTTCCAGGTTCCATTTTCGGCCAATCTCTTCAAGTTAGCATTGGCACTATCCACTTCTTCAATTCTGTCCAAAAGTTTGTTAGATTTAACAAAAGTAAGAGCACTGTCCAGATCTTCAAATATTTTAGATGTATCCTGGTAGAATATTTTCAGCCTTGCAGGAAAAAGATGAGATTTTACTTGATTTTTTTTTAAGTTCTCTTATCAATGGCAGGAAAACTTTTCTTTTTGTAATTACCACTGGAGAATAGTCATTAGCAAAACTAATTATATTGTCTTTTATTTTAACTGGAGATTTTGCCCATGCTGTCTTTACGACAATTTCATTATCATGTGAGGAAAGGAATTTTACAATCATAGATTTTGCAGAATTACTTTCGTTATTTTTTGATGAGATCAAAGATCTATGTGCTCTTTCAATATCATATGAAAGAGCTTCAGGTAATTCTAGGATTTCAGGAAGCCATGAAGACAAGAACTTTTCCATATTATCTCCTTCTATATTTTCTGACAAGACAAAGATTCTTATATTATTACGACGTGACCTGTTTTCTAGATCATCTATTTTAGATAAAAGGACAGTATTTTGATTTAAAAGAAATTCTATGTTATGCTCACCTTCTTGGAGCCTAGAATCCATATCATTTAAGGCTGTTTCAATACCTGAAATCTGTTCTTTTCTGTTGTTTTAAATCTTCGTGTATAATGTTCATTTGTTTAGGACAACTCTCCTTAAAACTATCCAATTTCAGATCCATTCTATCCATTTTACTAGTTAGTTCTTGAATGTTGGTTAACAAAGATTGTAATTCCTTTTTGAAAGTTGTGTCTAATAAGATTTGTTGAAGCTCATCTTGTTGACTGACGTAATTCAGAAGATCACTGATGTTTTTTTGACAGGAAAAAAATAAAATAATAAAAAAGATTTTTTATACTATCCTTATGTAAGGTATAAAGTAACCTTATATTAAAAAAATAACCAAATTTCTGATAGATATATTTTGAAAATCCTGTCAGAGAAAATTGGAAAAGACAGAGCTGAAGAGAAGGGCTGTTACTCTGAGCACATCTTGGCCACACCCCCCCTCCAAAATAATTCTTGAATCCAACCCTTTCCAAAAAGCCAGAGATGAAGCCATGGTCTGAAAAGGAAGCCTTGAGCTGAGACAAAGCTTTTGAATCTGCCACTAAAGCTCTATTTTGAGGCATGGAAGAGGAGGTATTTTATTTTTTATTAAACACTTGTTTACTGGGAAAGTCCAACTGGGACAGAGCACTTTTTCAGCGAAGGCCCGGGGAGAAATGCTCCACTGGCATGTTTTGGAATGTGGGAGGAAAGCCAGAGGAAACCCACACAAATGAAGGGAGAATATGCAGACTCCACACAGAAGTCCCACCAGAGAATCAAACTGGAGAACCTCTTGCTATCAGCAACAACACTAACTGCTGCACCATTGCGCCACCCAGAGGAACTAGAAAGTCTAAATGATGACAATGTTGAAGTCATACTGACTTCAGGAACCACTGTAGCTTCCTGATATGGAGCCTGGATAGGGGACGCATAGGGATGGTGGAAGCCATGTAACTGAGAGCCCTTAGAAACTCCCGGGCCATAAATGAGATCTGAGGAAGAAGGGAATGAAAAAGACAATTTGTGTCACAGCCTTGGGAGGCAGCAGAGATGCCAGTATAGGAATGGTCTGGAGCCAGCACCCGAGGAAAAACATGACCCTCAGTATTATTCAGGAAGGATTTCTGGAAATTTACTGTAAACCCTAGCTTTGCAAGAGGCAACTAGCATAGTAGAGGTGCTGAATCAAGGTCTCTGGGGTGGAAAACCTGAATAAGCAGGTAGTCCAGGTAAGGAAAAATCTGTATCTTCTTCATCCTACAAAAGGCAATCACAGGAACGAGGCATTTTGCGAAGACTCTTGGGGCAGTACAAAGGCCAAAGAGGAAAGCAGAAAACTGAAAATGCAAGGAAGAAACATGCAAATGCAACTATTTCTTGAAACTGGTATGAATAGGGATGTGAAGATAGGCATTCTTGAGATCCAGAGAGACCAGAAAAGCCTGAGGAAGAAGAAGCGGAAACAGAGTCTGAAGGGGCAGCATTCCAAAAGAAGAAATCTTCAGAAAGGTGCTAAGCTGAGAAAAGTCCAAACTGCTTGGATAGTACCTTGAGACAAAAGGCTCTGAAGTACATTAAAAAAAAGGCAGCTGTTCCTGAGGGGGTTGAGGAATGCCTAGAAACAGAGGAAGGGATTTGCACACCATGAATTATCCCTGACGAATGATGGACAGAACCTAAGAATCATGTGTGATCTTTAAGCAATTAGGAAGAGACAGGAAAAGATGAAGGGACAAAGGAACATGACCTAATATGGAGGAAAGAGGAGAGTCAGACAGTACCTACTTTTTCTGGAAAAGGAGGCTTCTGAGTAGTAGGGGTCTGAGTAGACTTAGCAGGAGGAGCCTGTTTAGAACCCTTCTTACCTTTGGGAGGAGGAAGAGACTGTCTGTGTACAAAGGCATGCTTAGAAGAATAATTCCTCAGAAATGTGAAAATAGGGGAAACAAAAATGTTTCATTTGCTACAAGGCCTTATCCATCTCCTGCAGGGAATTAAAAAGCTCAGCAGCTGCAGAACAAAAGAGATTTTTATTATCAAGTGGAGTATCCATCAATTTAGCCTTAATATCATCATGTAAAGGTTGAAGGTGAAACCAAGAATAACACCTTAGCAGAGAACAAAAGGCAGCAGCTCCAGAGGAAGCATCAAATGCATTCTAACTACATTTAATAGAATGGCGAGCCACTTGAGAAGAGGAACCCAACAAAGAGAGGGCCAAAGCTTCCACTCAGGATGAGGATGGTCAGAAATAACCTGATAAGCCTGAGAAAGAAGAGCTAAGACACACTTGGTCATAAGGGTTTGATAATTAAAAGCCCACAAAGCCAGGGTAGCAGGAGTATACACCTATTTGCCCAGCTGCTCCATGGTTTATTGCCCTTGTCAGAAGGGAGCAATTTAGTAGAAGACAATAGTTTGAAAGGTTTGTCAGAAGAGACAGACACAACAGAGGGGTCAGCAGAATGACATTTGTAAAGAAACATACAGTCATCGGGCACCTTGCAAAACCTGTCAAATTTTTAGGGGCTGGAGGCTGGGAATCAGAAACCCGAGAAGCTGCTGAAAAGGTGTCTAACAGGGCAGCTAGGACTGGAGGGAAGGCAGAGGGCTTAGGGGACTCCATCTGCAGGAGTTCAAAATATCTCTTCTGGATGTAAAATCTAAATAAAGACTCACTTAAAGAATTCCATCATATGAGAGACAGTATCCCCAAAAGAAAGTTCCTAAAAGGAAGAATTTGGACTAATGGAGTCCACTTCCTCAGAACCATGTTCTAATGGAAAAGGAATCTGAGAGGAGTAAGCCAAAGACTCTTCCTCAGACTCCAATTCTTCATCAAAAGAGTCCTGCTCACTAGGCCTCTTAAGAGAAGTAGATCACTAAGGGGGGCCAGGAACAGAAACTGCCTGTGAAGGCTAAAAGTCCTTGAGTGCATTAAACAACCCCTGTGAATCCTGCTACTCATGGTGGGGATCTTTGGGAGCAGGGGAAATGTGCTTTATTTTCTGCTTCTTTTTCAAAGGAATGTCAGCCTTGCTGACATTCAATCAACATAGTGGGAATCTCCTCCTAAACAAGAATTTGAGGAACACCCCTTAGCACCTTGGATAGGATCAACCCAGGTTCTCCCTACACATCCATAACTGACATCTGCATAGCCTCTGAGGATGTGTGCGAAGCCAGATCCATGCCAGCCTCTGAAGTGGTCAAGGCAGAAGAATCAGACAGAACAAGCAGACGACCCTCCAGGCTTTCAGTAGCCTCAAGAGAGATATCCAGGGGAGGCAGTACAGCAGTCAAATCCAACCTGACTTTTTTTGGTCTTCTTCTTGGCAGATGACTGACCATCGAGATGGGACGATTCTGCCATCGCACCTTGCGCCAACAACTTAAGATGTTGGTTCCCTCTTGGTAGATAGACAAGGAGGAGAAATGACTACGAAGGGTCTTAGGGACAAAATCTTGACAAACTGAGTATGAAGTATGGTTGTGAGAAGCATCCAAGTAAAAAAGACACTGCTTGTGACTGTCCTTATGGGGAATCTGTCTCCCACAATGACATGTTCCCTTTCTGGAGGACATGTAAACTCACAACCAAAGAAAAAAACAAGATGAAAAAGAAATCCCCCACAGGGCACTTATCTGAAAATGGCTTGGTAACCAGCGCAAATGAAGGAGCGTTCAGACCAGTGATTGAAGATGGTGTTTCAGACTGGCAGCAAAGAATTTCTGAGGTATGTACGTCCACACATCACCTTTATGCCCTATGCAATGAGTTGGGAGCATATGTGTGATGTACAATGCCCTTGAAAAACCTAAAGCTTTGGTATACTGGCTGGACGTTAGGCTACCCTTGGCAGGGGATTTCCTTTAGTGAAGAATACTGCAATAGTGATATGGAAGGAAATCTAATGGTACATCAAATACTCAGTTAAAGGGACTAAACCTTCATCATCAGATAAATAAGTCTCATTGGTGTGCCAGATTCATATCCCAATGTTATCACTCACCTATGAAACAAATTTCCACTACATGTCAAGGACAGTAGCACCTTTGCCACCTTCAAGGTAAACCTAAATAACTGGACGGCAGTTTCAGGTTCTCTGCTGGTCTATTTTGTCTTGTCCTCACTGAGGCTTGATACAAATGAATGGGGGTTTTTTGTCTAGCTTGAAATGGTCTGATGACCGATTGCCTAGTACTTACCTATAAACCTATGAACTTTACTTAAAGAAAATAGTGCAAGCATGAATTGAAATGTATGTAGGCTTCCATGTAGAGAGAAATAAAAATAAAAAGCAATAAAAACAGACAGGATACATAAAGAAAAACCTAAGCTTCAACACCCAAATGATCTTGCTTACTGAAGAAATATCCATGTCATAAGTTAAATAAAGTAATAGCTAGTGCTCTGAGATAGGTCCATAGCATAGCACTCAGGTGTATACCATGCCGTTCCACAGCCACAAATGTCCATCACATGACATCACCTTCCTAACACTGTAGAAAAACAATTAGTAAAACCAATTTTTGATTGTCACAGCAACAATAAAAATTGTCAATACATATCCAAGTCTTCCTCTTTCATTTGAATCCACCCTGGTGTCTTAGTGATATACAAGCCATTAAGTCCATCACAGATTACACCAATCACATCCAAATGTAAAAGACAAATTTGTGGTATTTCTTTTTTTTTTTTTTTGGTTACAGGAAGTCTAGGGATCCCACACACTTCAAAAGGCATGCAGTGTGCTTTAACACTTAAAAAAAAAAAAAAAAAAAAAGTAAAATCTTACCATAACAGTAGATGTCCTTCCATATCACTGTTGCAGTATTCATCACATAAGGGACAGTACAAAAGCTCAAAAGGAAACGTGGAAGGGGGATGGCATTAAACAGCCCTCAAGAAACCCATGCAGTACAGCCCTGGCAAAGCTAGCTCTAACCCTGGAAATACTATCCAATTTATAGTGTATGGTAAAAGCATGGACAGAAGACCAAGTAGCAACCTCAAGCCAGCCCTTTGAGAAAAAGCACCAGAGGGAGCAACAGCTCTGTTAGAGTGAGCCTTTACTGAAGAAGAAAGACATTTGCCATGAAAAGCACAAAAATATATGGCATTAGAAGTTCAGGAAGAGATGGTCTGCTTAGAAACAGCTGAAAGACCTGGGATGAAAAGAAACAAAAAGCTGCTTAGATGTGTGAATAAAGTACAGTTTTGTACCTACCATAAATGTAGATGCTCGAGTGTTCACCCTGCTGCAGTCATCACACTTGGGTTATCCTGTCGTCAGGCGGTCCCGCAGTCAGCCTAAATTCCAAAGTCTTGGTCCGTCGTCGGCTGCTGTCACTTCTTCCCTGACATCAGTGCGCCAGGGGTATAAAAGAGGCATCCGACGCCATTTTCTTCAGTTTTTCTTGCCCCAGATGTCAGATGCCCCCCCCCCCCCAATAGGAGGTCACTACATAGTACCAATAATAAAAGTGAAGCACAAACAAAATCATACCTCCAGCTATAAGCAAATACACTGCTAAGGTTGTATCAGATATAAAGGCATAGAAAGGTTTCAGTTAGATCAGAGGGGATGGAGGGAGGGTAACCTGGACTGCAGCAGGGTGAACACTCGAACATCTACATTTATGGTAGGTACAAAACTGTACAATGTTCATCGTGTTACCCTGCTGCAGTCATCACACTTGGGTTGAATCCCAAAGCTAAGGATGGGAGGTGGAATCAAACAGGGTTAGAAGAGGCTAGAAGGCCCTGCAAAACTGCAGTGGCGAAGCCAGCTCTAGTCTTAGAGTATAGTGGTAAGTGATAGTGTTTGGTGAAGGTGTGTACTGAACTCCAAGTTGCAGCTTTCAGAATATCCTTGGTTGCACCCCCCTGAGGAAGGCTGTAGATGTAGCTGCTGCCCTGGTGGAGTGGGACCTTATGCTAGCAGGAACTGGTTTTCCATGATGGGTGTAGCAAAAACGTATGCAATGTCCTATCCATTTTGAAATGGTCTGTGTTGAGATAGCCTTTCCTTGTGATGCTGTAGCATAGGATACAAAGAGCTGGTCAGATTTTCTGAAAGCCTTAGTTTTATCCAAGTAGTAATGTAATTGCCTGTGAATGTCCAAGGAGTGCAGCAGTCTTTCTCCTTTGTTCTGTGGATTTGGAAAAAAGGTGGGTAAATGGATGGTTTGATTTAGAGCCACACTGGATACCACCTTTGGCATAAAGGAGGGGTTAGTTCGTAGAGAGACTCTGTCTTGATGAAAAATGAGAAAAGGCTCCACTGCCATTAGTGCCTGTAGCTCTGAGACTCTTCTGGCTGAAGTAATTGCTAGCAGCAGGGCAGTTTTCCATGATATAAACTTTAAATCAGCTGAGAAAGCTGGCTCAAAAGGTGGTAGCGTAAGCTTTTCCAGAACAAAGTTGAGTTCCCAAGTTGGCGTGGGTGCTCTCCTGGGAGACCTTATATTTTTGGCCCCTCTGAGGTACTGCCTTAGAAGTGGATTTGAAAATAAGGGAGGATCCGTGTTGTAGTGAGCTGAAATAGCTGAGGAGTGGATTTTAATAGATGAAAAGGAAAGACCTTTGTGTAACATCTCAGTTAAATATTGTAGAATCTGAGGTATGTCTGGCTGAAGGGGATTTTGGCCTTTAGCTTGGTTCCAGGTGCAAAATCTTTTCCATTTGTCTGAGTAGGCTTTCCTGGTGCTGGGCCTCCTGCCCTCCAGAATGACATCCATAACAGCTTGTGATATAGGAGCTGGCTGGTTGTTTAGATGATTTGCCATGCAGCCAGATGTAAGGTATTGAGCTGGCTGTGTAGAATCTGGCTGTCTTGCTGTGTGAGCAGATGAGGAATTTGTGGTAAAATCCATGGCGGGCCGTGGGCCATGTTCCTTAGTAGTGGGTACCAGTGCTGGCGTGGCCAGTCTGGGGCAATGAGTATCATTTGTGGTCTCTCCATTCTGACTTTCAGTAGCACCTTTGTTAGAAGGGGTAGTGGAGGAAAGGCATATACTGTCAACATTTTCCAACTGAATGAGAGTGCGTCCACTTTCCAAGCTTGATGGTGGAATGTCCTTGTGCAAATTTTTGGTAGCAGATAGTTTTGGGGGTTGGCAAACAGATCTATGTCTGGGCGGCCCCATTTTTGAGTTATCATTGCAAATACTTGTGGATCCCGTTTCCACTCGTGGGGATCCATGATGTTTCTGCTTAGGTCGTCTGCCAATGTGTTATTTTTTCCTGGCAGGAATTGTGCTTGTAATTGAACTTGGTAAGTCAGTGCTGTGTTCCACAAGGTCATTGCTTGCCTGCATAGAGGGTAGGAGTGTGTACCCCCTTGCTTGTTTATGTACCACATTACTGTGGCATTGTCTGTCCTTATTATAAGTTGTCCTGGATGTAAGAGGTCCTTGAAAGCTGTCAGAGCATTCTGTACAGCTAGCATTTCTTTTTGATTGATGTGCAGATATCTTTGATCTATAGTCCATTTGCTTGAACGCACTGTTCTGCCATGTGTGCTCCCCAGGCATAGTCCGATGCATCTGTTGTCATAGTTTGCCTGGCTGGGGGTAAGGTGAAAGGCTGACCCTTGTTGAGGTGACATGCCTGTGACCACCATAGAAACTCCAGTTGAAGGCAGGGAATGAGAGGTATCATTGTTTCCAAGCTGTGGCTGTGTTGAGTCCATACGCTTTTCAGGTACCATTGCAATTTCCTCATATGCAGTTTTGCAAATGGTATTAGTAGTAGTATGCAAGATGCCATGAATCCCAAGGGATGCAGGGAGTTGGGTCTTTGTTGCCATTATTTTGAAGTATTGAGTTAGTTGTAGTTGCTTGTCTGTCGTGAGATAAGCCATCTGGGCCATTGTATTCAAGCTGGCACCCAGGAATGTCATGTTTTGTGAGGGCACTAGTTTTGATTTCTTTTTGTTTACTGTGTACCCTAGGCCACTTAGAAGGTGTTTGACAAACGCCAGATGTTGTAAGAGAACGCCCTTGCTTTCTGCTTGGATGAGGCAGTCATGCAGGTATGGGTATATTTGAATTCCTCTTTGTCTGCAGTATGCAATTACTGGTGCCAGGCATTTTGTGAAGACCCTGGGTGCAGTAGATAAACCAAAGGGCAGTGCAGAGAATTGGTAATGGGTTGAACCTGCAATGAAACGGAGGTATCTTCTGCAATTTTGTCTGATAGGGACATGCAGGTATGCCTCCTTGAGGTCCAACGTTACTAGCCAAGCCTTCGTGCCCAACATGAGAAGAAGCTGCTGTAGTGTTACCATCTTGAATTTGGGTACTTGCAAGTAGGTGTTTAGAATTGAAAGGTCCAGAATGGGTCTCCATGCATTGTCCTTTCTGGGGACTAGAAAGAGCCTTGAGTAAAATCCTTGGCCTTGCTCCTGTGTAGGCACCAGTTGAATGGCTCTCATGTCCATGAGAGCTGCAATTTGTTTTTGTGCCTCTGCCCATTGATTTTATGGCAGGTTTGGCATTCCTTTTATCCTTGGCAAGGTGTGAAAATGGAATCTGTATCCTTGTCAAATAATGTCTAGGACCCATTTGTCCTTTGTGATGATGTGCCAGTTGTCTGCAAAAAATGCTAATTTTCCTCCCAAGGGAGCTGCCAAGAGAGTTTTGCTTGGCAGTTTGAGGGTTAAGTCATTGTGTTTGTCTTCTAGTAGTTTGGGGCCTGTCTTCTCCTCCCTTCTGTGTTTCAGTGCCCCATTGGTGAGGTTTGTAAGAAATTTGTGTTCAACCTCTGCCCCTTGGGCGTCTGTATTTACCCCTCTGTAGCCTGTCAGAAGCTGGAAAGGACCAATTTTTTGTTGGCCAATTTCTGCTGAAACGAGGGGGTTGTACCTGTAAGAAATCCTTGACCATTTGCATAGACTTTGCCTTAGCCTCCATTTTCTTTAAAACCTCTTCTGCTTTGACACCAAATAAGACATCCTGCTGCAAAGGTGCATCTAGTAATTTTGCTTTAACATGATCAGGCAGAGTTTGTTCCTTTAACCAAGCATGCCTGCGTATGACAGACCCAGTAAAAGCTGCTCTACAAGAAACTTCCAAGGAATCAAATCCACATTGTAAAGTATGTTTGCCCACCTGTTCAGCTGCATGCAACAGATCTTGGCATTTCCTTGAATTCAGACTGTTGAATGTGTGTGCTCATCTTTTGTTTTGAGACATTAGGAATTGCTGATATTTCAGCATGTGAAATTGACAATTTAATGCTCTCATAGCTAGAGTAGCTGAGGTGTAAACCTTCTTCCCCCACCTATCTAGTGCTCTAGAGTCCCTTTCAGAGGGCACAGGATTTTTAGCCATAGAAGCCTTAACCCCTTTGGGACCCTGGGAGATGGTTTCTGGGTCAGCAACAGGGCTTTTGTAAAGGAATTTGTGTGAGTCAGACACACTATAATATCTGTCTGGTTTGGCTGGAGCAGGAGGCAGAGAATCTGGATTTAGACTAGATTCTAAGTAAACATCATCCACAATGTCTAAAACTGGAGGGATAGCAAGAGGTCTGTGCTGGGGAAGTAAAAGAAACTCTCGGAGCCTTTTCTTTGAGTCGGAGTAATCCTGACCTTCCCAGTGGAAATGTTCCCTCATGGTATGTAAGGTTTCCCCAAAGGAATAGCCTTCAGGGGGAGATGCTGAGGGAATGGAGTCTTCAGCATCAGAATCTTCATAAGGGGGAAAGGAGTAATCCTGTTCCTCAGAGGAGTCTGAGGAAATAGAAACTTGATCAGAGGAAGTGTAATCCTCCTCTTGTCTTGGTCTTTTGTCTGGGGGGGTTGGGAGCCCCTGATCAGAGTAATCAAATCTTCAGCCATCTTAAGCATCTGTTTCTTAGGCATGGGGCCTTGAACTGGAGACTGATGTACAGTCTTTTTAGGTTTTAAAGGAGTCTTAAGCTTAGCATAAGATTTTATGGTGAGAGTAGTCGGTCTAAAGACACCTTCTGTAACCGAAGGTGTTTCCACAGCACCTGCTTCTCCTTCTGCAATGTTGTCGGTAGGGCCTAAAGAAAATGGCTGCGTCAGCCTAGTACTCTCTGATTGAGAATCCGAAGCGGTCTGGGGTTCCAATTCTGCGGTCGTCAGGGGCTGCGTAGGCACCTCACTGAAAACCGGAGAACCAGCGACAGGCCCAGCCAAGGCCTCGGAGTCTGGCTTGGATCTAGGCTGCCTGTCCTTATCTTTGCGTTTTTTATGCATGCCGGTAGTTGGTTGCTCCGACGGCATAGTATAATTAAATTTCCTACTGAAGTAGTGTCGAGCAAAATCAAAGTGTCGCTTTATAATTCACTTATTGAACCTAGCACAAAACCGACAACCAGTGACGTTGTGGTCTGGGCCTAGGCAAGGTATACAATAAGAATGAAAGTCCTTATGAGGTATTTGCTTCCCACAAGAAATGCAATTGTTAACTTTTTCTGACATCGGACTGAGGAAAGAAAAGGTTCCCTAATGGGGTACTTAGCTTTTGAAGACTTCGGACTGAAATTCGATTCGAAAATCTCAGGTGTCGGCCGACCTTCACTTGCGAACTGCTTCTGCTTCGGGCACCGCGCGGCAAGAAAAACTGAAGAAAATGGTGTCGGATGCCTCTTTTATACCCCTGGTGCACTGACGTCAGGGAAGAAGCGACAGCAACCGATGCCGGACCAAGACTTTGGAATTCAGGCTGACTGTGGGACCGCTTGACGACAGGATAACCCAAGTGTGATGACTGCAGCAGGGAAAACGATGAACATCTTTAGTTTTATCCAAATAATATCTGAGCTCTCTATGCAAGTCCAAGATGTGAAGAACCTTCTCACTGGCAGACTTTGGAGAAGGAAAAAATAAAGGCAAAAGAACAGACTGATTAAGGGGCAACTCAGTGACCACCTTGAGCATAAAAGAAGGATTAATACAAAGAAGCACCCTGTCCCTGGGAAAAACTAAGAAAGGAGGGACGGCCATGAGAGCATGAAGTTCAGAAACCCTTTTAGCTGAAGTAAGAGTCAAAAGAAAAACACTCTTCCAGTACAATGCAGCAGGGTCAAAAGGAGCCTGAATCAATTTCTCAAGACCAATCTGAGGTCCCAGGAAGGCAGAATAGGCTTCCTGGGAGGTCTGAGATGAAGGACACATTTCAGAAACTGTTTGCCCTCAAATTTAGAGGCCAGAGGAGAACTCAAGGCAGACAAGCAGATATAGCTGACAGGTGAGCTTTAACTGAAGAATATGCTAACCTAGCATGAAGCGGATCACACAAATAAGAAAGGGCCACAGGAACCTCTGCAGATAGAGGCTCCTGATGGCAAGAGAGGCATTAGGCAAAAAATCTCTTCCATTTGGACAAATATGATTTCCTGGTATAAGGTTTCCTGGTCTTCCGCAGGACGTGAATCACATCCTCAAAAACAATTTGCCTAAAAGGGGTCAATATCCTATTACCTGCAGCATCAGCTGAAGAATGGAAAGTAAGGATGGATTAGAAACCCTTTGTCTTGTGTGAGAAGGTCCACCTGGTAAGGTAACTTGCACAGAAGAAAGGTGTTCAGACTGGCATTCAATGATGGCATTCAGACTGACAGCAAAGAAGTTCTGAAGTGTGTGCATCCATAGGTCACCTTTATACCCTTCATCTTGTGGGGGGAGCATACCTGTGACATAATGGTGCCTATAAATACTAAAGACTTTGGCATACTGGCTGGACATTCCACTGTCATTACCAAGATACCTCTTATGTCAGGAATACTGCAACAGTGATTTGGAAGGACATCAAAAGAAGCAATTATGTTATCTGACTATGGGGACAGACTTCTTTGCATTATTAACTTGGTATGATGAAAACAAGAAAAATGTGCTGATCACAGATGTTTGCCTGCAGTGTACTAATAATTTAAGATCAGGAAATAAGGGTACACAATGCAATGATTAGTATACAGAGTGCCATTTTCAACTGAAAATCATTTATCTACCGGACTGAGGGATATCAAAAAAGAAAATGTAAATAGGTGAGTAAACTGTCATGAATGCAACAACATGCTATGTGCATGGATGACATTTTGCAATGTACTTTATCATAGCAGAAGATTTTACAAAGACTATGGAAAGCAACATTTGGCACTGTAGTCATTTTTCAAATGGAGACTACTTAAAATAACTACAGAAATCAATATGTGGCATTTTAAATAAAGCTGAAATTAAATGAGATGCAGTGACTATCTCAAATAAAAAGTCATATGTTACGTAGCACTAGTACTTCTGTGTTTCTACAGTTATGCAGCAAGGTGTGTATTAAGTCTCACAATAAAGTGCTATAAGTATGGTAGCTTTGGTCTTACTGTAGTGTTGTTCAAGCAAGTGGTTATGAGGGACAGACTTAGACTGGAGTGTAGTAATTACTGTTTGGTTGTAAGATAAGGAAGTTAATCTTGTCATCCAATAAATGAGACAGTACAGCCGACTTAACATCTATAAATGAATACATAGCTGAATGTTAATGCCATTGTGAATATTTTGTGAATGCTACTGTGAATACATTTTCTGAATGTGAATGCTAATGTGAACATCTTATACTACATCTGAATGTAAAGAACAAATAAATTAAAAAGTTGAGAAAATACTGTCCTGGTGTGATTGGTACTTCATTAGTTTGTATTTAGGCACACTTTGTGCCCAAGTACTGTCTGAAAAAGGTCCACCCACTTGGTTATCTAATAAACAAATACATTTAAAAGTGACAAGCCAAAAGTTGGGAAAATATTGTCCTGATATGATTGGTACTCAACTCTTCATAGTCAACAGTCATAGCCTATGTTACATCTCTACAACATGGAGATGGTGCAGAATAGCAGGAAGTATTGGTAGTGTAAATTAAAATAGAATCCCAAGAGTAAGGGGAGAGCTGCGACTTTGTTCACATCTTTGGGAAAGTAGCCTATCTGCACTATTGGCTACTTTCATTTGACTGGTTTTCGGTCTGTTTCACTCTGGTCTGCTATGGCTGACCTCAAGCAGAACGCCATTATCAATAAGAACCTACTTTGTACTATTGTTGAAGATATAATAGTCAACACTTTCCAATGTTGTTATTCAGTTTCCATCAAGTGCACTGCTACAGGTAGTAAAAACAGGATATGGAACTGCTGTGGGTATTGATAAGCTGGAAGTATATGACTCAAAGTTAAAAATTAGGGTAAATTAGCTCTACGAATTTTGCGATTGTTGCAGCAAATGATTTTGTTCTAACCTTATGAAATGTAGTAAACTTGTCTGATTTATGACATTATAAATGGTACTTATTTAAAAACAGGTAAGGCTTACACCTGCTTATATTCCTTTTATTCATTCTTAACTGTATATTTTAATGTTAAAACTGTTCTCTCTCTATATTCTATGAGTCCCAAAATCATTAAAGGCAAACAATCCTTTATAGAATCTACTGGAGGATTGTGTTAGACACTTAAATTTGCTCTGTGTGATTTTTGAGCCATGGCAATAAAATGTGTGTGAACTAACATTTTCTCTTACACTATTAAAAAGTTACTTTCCTATTTATAAAAAAATGTGTGAAGGAAGTTGCAACACTTTGGTATGGCTGCTTTATAAAAGACATCACTTACTTTCAAAACCATAGTTAAGTAACTGATTGTTGTTTCATTTTCAGAGCATTGTAAGGTTATTTCAACATACGAGGAGCTCTAGGGATCTCTTCCAGAGTCAGCAGTGCTTTTCCTAAGGTTTCCTGAAGATTATCTACTTAGAAAGTTGACATATTGTCTTTCAGCCAACATGCAGCTGTCATCTTCCTTCTTATTTTTGTGTAAATGTGGGTGTATAAGTGATCTGACAATGCACAATTTGCCATACTCATGAAACTTTACTGAAGGTTGTTGCCACTGGCATACATACATAGTAAAAAAGAATAGCTATCTCAGTGTCCCAGAAAAATAGACCGAATGACCCTGGTTTACATATGAAGTCTCTGGCTTTCATTTCTCCTGTGAAGTTCGTAAACATAAAAGTACAATTACACTGGGTTATACACATTAAATCTTCTTATACTTCCTTGGAATCTCATAAGAGGTTTGCATTTAACATATGTTTAAAAAGATGCTGTGGCACTGGACAGCCTGGAGCATAGGCATTTAAAGAGGTTTGGTGTTTTGGACTTATGTTGGGAACTTTTCACTGCTATAAACTTGGCTGTGAAGACATTTCCTGTCTTGGCTGCAAAGACTTTGTTATTACAGTTTTCATGTTGTCAGTGTTGAAAAATGTGCACTTGGATGTTGCAGTATATACTTTTTTGGATGTCATTTTTGTCAGCTTGATTCTTATAAAAAATACATATTTCAGAGAATTCTGTGACCTTATCAATGATTTTATGTTTAACAATTTGGTAGTACAACAAAATGATGTATAATTATATATATACACATACATGCATACACAGTATTTTACATTTATGTATGTATGTTTTCATTTTAGGGGTTAATAATTGTATCAGAGACTAAACGACATACTGGTTTAGGAATTGTAAAAAAATGCACATTTTTTACAACATTGGATGTATCATGAACACAAAATAACCATTACAATGTTAAAAAGGAAGTAGGGATGCAAGCATTCAAATAATTATCAATAAAGACATACATCAAGCAAACCAAATGTTAATGAACTAAGAGTGCTTGCTACACAGCACCATAACTCTTAGTATTACACCATTTTTGGTAGGAACACTGCTTCACATGGATGGGGAGCCTGTTCCAGAGAAAGGGTAGTCTCTGGGACGCATACCTGTCTCTCCAGCAGATCTGTTTGTATCACAAGTAAGGTTTTAGTGTTTAGAATGGATAATTCTGGTGCTGCTTGTTTTGCAGATATTCATGAGGTCCATATGGATGGGGTCTAACAATGCCTTACATGCCAGGCAGAAAAGTCGCCTTAACAGCCTGTAGGAGACAGAATACAGGGGATAAGGCCTTTCTGCAGTCTGCACAGG
The DNA here is from genome assembly GCF_019279795.1 of Protopterus annectens. Lineage (NCBI taxonomy): Eukaryota > Metazoa > Chordata > Ceratodontiformes > Protopteridae > Protopterus > Protopterus annectens. The sequence goes on from NC_056731.1 coordinate 308,687,564, forward strand.
ACATGTTAGGATCAACTGTGGATGTTCCAGTTGCTGGATATGCCTGGTTAGGTACATATCAAAGGGGCACTGTACTCAATGATAGGTCTGATGATTGCCAAATACAATGGAACAATGACTTCCTTGAACTTAGATGCCATAGGTTTGTTTACAAATTGCACAACACAGAATGATATCCTCACTACTGTAGACACATGACAGTCAAAAGCTAGATTACTGTGCATGTCCCCAAGTCCCTGACTACTGGGTCATATCTTAGGGGTCTGTTTTCAATATGATAGTTACCTGGAGTGGATGACCTCCAGAAGGATACTATTATGCATTTCTTGGCATTTAGTTTTAAAAGTTCATGGCTCTGACATCAGTTGTTTGTGTGTGTCAACTCTTCCTGAAGAACATTTATGACAGTGGGGAATTTTATGACTGCTCCTAATTTGCAATTGTCTGCAAATTTAGTCAGCCAGAGGCCACTGATATTGAATTTGACTTCAGAGAAGTAAATATCAAAAAGGAGTGGTCCCAGGACTGATGCCTGAGGGACACCGCTTGCGACTAGCCAGTTTGTAGAGGTGGACTTCTCAATTCTAAATTCCTGGGTTCTGTCTGTCATACAGCTGGCTATCTACTGGGTGTTATAAGGGATTATACCTAACCTCTTGAGTTTGCCAACAATGTCCAAGTGGGGTACTGTGCCAAGTGCCTTGAGCAGGTCAAGGTAGGCAATGTGAACCATTTTGCCCTCATCCATTGCTTTGGCGACCTTCTGAATGAAGCCAACCAGGTTGAATAGCCATGACCTGACCTTGATGAAACAAAATTGGGTCGGGTTCAATGTCTGGAGGTTTTCTAGGTCATTACTGATTATTTCCATGATAATTATTTCCATGGTTTTGCATGCGAGACTAGTGAGACTTATGAGTCTGTAGTTTCCAGGGTCTGTAGATGGCCCACTTTTGTGCAGAGGGATGATTGTTGCTGTTCACCATTCATGAGGCACAAAGCCTGTTGGAAGGCCACAGTTAAATAGCAATTCCAGGCAGCCTAATAGATCATGTTTCATGATATTTAGAAGGCATCCTGAGATAATGTCTGGGCCCATTGATGCAATGGCTCTTGGCCTGAAGAGATCATTAAGGACCAGTTTTCCCTAGTGATATCAGGAGGAGTTATATTTTACGGTATTTCCTGAGGGGAGGTTAAGGGAGTGAGAGGAGTAAAGATGGAAATAAATTTGTCAGTCAATAGGTTTGCTATATCTTCTGGCTCAGTACTAGTGGTTCTATTAACAATGAGCTCTGCATACAACTGTGTACTACCTTTGAGACTGCAGACATAGCTAAAGAATGTCTTTTGGTTGTCTTTGGCTTGGGAGGTCAAACTACCTCAAATTTGGTTCTGGTAGACTTTGTCTTCCAAGTTGCTTATTTAGTTTGATAACAGTGCTTTTATCCTACTGGGTGCTGCACCTAATTTTTGCCATGATTTTCTTCCTTCTGTTACACAGCCTACTGATACTGAGATTCCATTAGAGTGGGTTGTTTGAATTAGTTCTGTACTTCTTCCTGGTGGGTACAGCTACCTTTATGCAGCTATTAACATGCTTGTATAGAGTTTCTGTGAACAGTTCTGCTTAGGCAGTACTGTCCACAGAGTTTATGAGGGCTTGAAATTTTGCCAGGTTATCACTTAATAGTAGGAAGTTAGCCTTAGTGTAGTTCGTGAATATTCCAGGGTTAGCTGTGGTTCAAGGTTTTATTTTTACTTAAAGGAGACCATTCTGTGGTCTGACCTTACTAGAGAAGACATTACATTATGGTGTCTTCAGCACTCTCCCATATTAGTGAGGACCAGATCCAGTATGTTTGCACCCATGGATGGTATATTGATAATCTGGTCCAGGGAATTTGTGTTTACAAAATCCAGGTATCTCTGTGCCTGTATATTTGGTGTCATATAGGATTCCCACTTAATACAATTAAAGTCACCCATGAATATGGTATTAGTTTATATGGTGAGTGTTTTCCAGTAAGGTTAAATACATGTTATAGGTTTCATGGGTCATAGAGGGGGACCTATAGCTTGCAAAGAAGTGGTATGGGATTTTGCATATGGTGATTTAAATGTGGAGAAGCTCAAGTGCACTGTCCTATTTGACCAGCCTTGAGGTATATCTATTTTTGATGTAAATCAAGACACCTTCACCCTTAGTCCCTGTCTGTGTAGTAGCTGGTCTAAATATGTGGAAGGCATTATAGCCTTGCACTGCCAGTGTGCTCTCCGCGGCTTTAAACCATGTCTTAGTGATTGCACAGACATTAGCTTTCTCTAGGGTTAGGAGAGCTTGTAGTGAGTGGAATTTTTTGTTTAGGTGCCTAGCATTCAGAAGTAAACCTTTAGATGTCCTTGGTTTTGATTTGCTATATCGGAAGCACATTCAGTTTGGCTTTGCTTAAAAAAGGCACTATGGGGGAGGACAATATTTCAGCTAATATTCAAAAGCCTAGATGAAAGAGGTGCAGACCATCCCCAGCAATGCAGCATGGTCTGTTGACCATCTCCTTCCATGCTGACAAATATTGCACCCCCTTAGAATGACACCAGAAACTAAGCTGATTATTAAAATCAGTCATCTGTTCGTATTGTGGCATAATCCCTGTAGAAGTTAAAACACTGCTCAATGCTAGGTTCAAACCAGCATGGAACACACATTCCGAGAGCTCCATGATGTGTCTCTTCATATAGTCTAGGGAGGTCGTTTTCAGGTTATCTACACCCACATGGACAATGACAGAGTCATGCTGGTACTTGTGTTCCAGTGACTTGAATGCTTGGGTAATGTGATGGACCTGGTCCCCTGATAAGCAACTGGCCGTAAATTTCTACTTACTCAGCCTGGTGAGAGGGACATCATTGTCTATCATAATGGAGGGTCCAATGACCAGAACACTGGATTGTGTGGTGATATGCCTTATGGATTTAGAAGTAGAGGCTCCATGAGATGTGGCAGTATGTGCTGATGTTGGTGTTGTTTTGAAAGAGTGCATTCAGGGCTGCTGAGGGTACTTATTATGTGCACTTCTTCTAGCAGGTCTTTGGGGTTTACAAAGATAACATTTTATGTGCCTCAGCATATCTGCTTTGAACTGTGTGATGGTGCAGTGTATGTATAACTGACAACCTGACTGACACTAGGAGTGCTTTTATATGAGAGCGTTGGCACCAGTGACATTGTATAAATACATCTCTCACATACCATATCAGTTTGTTTGAGAATTAACTGGTTGTCAGTAAACATGAGGCAATTTCTAAATTGCCTCAGGATGCCCATATCCATCAAGTTGGTAACGGAGACAGTGGGAAAATACATCCCCATGGCAACAGTCCCTTTTTTATTGATTAGATAGTTGGAATATACAGTAATGTCAGGAGTAACTGGTTTGTAACTCTGGAGGTAATGCTTGTCACTGCAAATTAGTTGCCCTGCATGCAACTAGGTATTGGTAAAATTTCAAGGGTGCTTTTACAGGAAAACTGTCAACTTAAGGTGTCTGCGTCTACACAGGGCACTGCCAAACACCTGAGGGCAAACTAATAAGTAGACCTTGATTATTTGTGGATGACGTATTTAGGGAGAGATTCTGAAGTTAGGTTAGACAGCAGCAAATCAAGCAGTACTTACTGAAAAGAAAGGATTACGTTTATCAAGAATGATGAAAAGAGGGGATTCACCTGAATGGCTACTGCCTGGTTACTACTAGTGCTGTTCTCACCAAAGCTTCACACTGCTGGGATACAATGCTCCTTTGCTTATTCTCTCACCAGAAGCAAAATAGTATCACCAATCCCAAGATGAGAAGCAGGCCACAGGCTCTTTGGTGATCAACTGTCTTGCTCCAAAAGATGCAAGGGTCTGTAGGCTTGTTGTAGCCTTTGCCTGGCAGATGCCTTGAATAGCAACCATACCAATCTAGTAGGTCAAATACAGGCACATTGCCCAATCAGAAACAGTCAGGAATCATTGCATTCTGTTCCTTCTCTCACCAGGAGCAAAATATAAGACAAATTTCAAGCTGGCACCTATGAAGCAGTTATTAGGCTTTCCAGTGATCATTAGTCTCCAGAAAATAATGTCACTATGCTCCTTTTCTCACCAGATTGAAATAGTAAGCATGTAAAAAATTACATGGGACCTACTTTGCCTGTTCCCCTTGGTATTTAGTAGGTTAGGGTGTTCTCAACAGCCATTGTGGGTCCCTCTTCAAAACATCTGGTATTTGAATCTGTAGCAAAAGATGCACGGTTTTGTTCAGACAAAGAAGGAAAACCGGGAGCCTGTCATGGTTAAAATTCTTTACTTCTAAAGTGAAATTTAAAAATAATCCCATTATTTAAAAATGAATAATTATTAATATTGTGTCTTTCGGCTTTAGGGGTCGCCACAGCGGAACTCCGGTCCACTAATGATTGGCAGTAGATTTTTACGTGCAGAGTTGTCAGCTCTGATGCACAACCTTCAACGAAGGTAGGCCCATTCACGCAGGTCTCCACACAGAAGACGCTCTAGTTGACAATCGAACAGGATAACATCTTACTATGAGGTAACAACGCTACTGCAGCACCATCACCGCAGCTGTAATTATTTTTGCAGTTATTTATAAAATTAACAGTGATGAAGGGGTAACTATACATGTAAGAATATGATAACAAATAAGTATACTCATCACTCTTTACGGGCAGGACAATTTCCTCTCATTCTGGAATGAATTCTTTGCTATGGAAAAAAACAAGTTAAGTACTCACCATAACATTCCATCTGTGTTGTCCACTTTCACTCTTACTCAGCTTATGGGTTTTGATCCTATCCCTCAGATCTGAGTCGACTGTGGTAACAAAAAAAAACTCTCGAGCTTCTCCCCGATCCATAATGCACCCCATCCTAAGCACCTCAGATCTTGTTTGCTAATAGTAGTAAAAGGATACCAGAAGGATCCAAAGAGACTATATTTGGAGTTCAGTACAAGGTAAGTGCCCACCTACGAATACCCGCACTCATCTAGGAGTTGAAAGGTAGGTGGCTGGTGGGGAGGTGAGGAAGAATGAAAATGGACAAAACAGATGGAAAGTTATGGTGAGTACATAACTTCCCTATCTAATATTGTCAATTTTCATTCTATCCTCAACTTGTGGGACAGAGTCCCCAGCTACCTTAGATCCTATGTGGACTCAAGGAAGGATGTTCTTCAGCACCACTGAACTGAATGATGCTCTACCCCTGGTGACCAGATCCAAATTGTAATGAGTAACAAAGGTATGAGGGGTAGCCCAAGTTGCTGCTGCACAAATGTCATCCATAGAGGCTCTTGACTGAAAAACAGATGAAGCTGCCATTGCTCTATTAGAATGAGCTTGTAAAGATTTTGGCAAGGTCATGGCCAAATGATCATAAATGAAAGAAATACAACTGGTAAGCCATCTGGATAAGGTCACTGAGAAGGAAACAAATAATTGGTCAGATTTCCTGATATCTTTGGTTTTATGAAGGTAAAAATGCAATTGTCTGTGAAACATCTAATAAATGTAACAATTATTCACCTTTGTTCTAAAATTTTGGAAAAATACTGGTAAACTGATGGACTGATTGATATTTGTCTCTGATATCACCTTTGGTATACGGAGAGATACTCTGTCTTTGTGAAAAATCAAATATGGTGGATTGGAAGCCAAGGCTTGAATTTCTGAAAATTTTCTTGCAGATGTTATGGCTACCAAGAAGACTGTCTTCCAAGAAAGGAATATGAGATCACACTTAGCTGCTGGTTCGAAAGGGGGTATACAACACTTGCAGCACCAAATTTAGTTCCCAAGGGGGAGTAAGGTCTTTTTAAGGGGGCTTTGAAATGAGAGCTCCTCTCAAAAATGCTTTGCAGAGTTTATGTGAAGCAACTGAAGAAACTTGAAGACCAATGTGAAAATTGGATATTGCTGCCAAATGGACTTTAATAGTCAAAGAAGATGACCCTTTTCTGAAGAGCTGAGCTAAAATATCAAGAATATCATGAACTGGAGCAGAGAAGGGCTCAATGTTATTTTGTAATGGCCAGTGAATGAATCTTTTCCATTTACTGGAATTTAGCTTACATGTAGATGGTTTATGAACAGACAAGGTTATGTGTCGGACTGGAGAAGAGAGCATAGGTTGTCTGGCTATTAATGGAAATGGAGAAGCCAGGCCATCACCCTGAAAATGGGTATTTGGGTGATTCATGCTCATCGGGTGAGACAGGAGGTCTGGAGTTGGATCCAAAATCCATGGTTGGTGAAGTAAGTGAGGCCAGAGGAAGGGGAACCAAATCTGTAGAGGCCAATATGGTGTAATGAGGAATACTTTGCTCTTCAACCTGGGTGCTTTCTGCAGAAATGTTGGGATTAATGGAGTCAGAAGAGCAGTTATGAAGAACAGCATCCCTTGGTGACTCCTCACTTGGGGGGGGCTCAGGGCAAAGTATTTGTTGCACTTGTTTAGGGGAGAGGTGAAAGACTGGAGCAAGGCTAACCCCATCAACAGAATATTCTTTCCGTCACATTCTAATTGAGGGACCATTCGTGGGGTAGAAGAATGGACCTGCTCAACTTGTCTGCTGTCACACTGGACTTCTCCGGAATATGCATTGCTAAGTGAAAGGGGTAGGATGAGATCACCCATCACCACACTGACTGCTTCTCGATATAAGGGGTATGATCTGGTTCCTCATTGTTTGCTGATATACCAGACTACTGACATGTTGCTTGATTGAACTGCAATTGTACCTAAGTGAAGAGCATCTTGGAAAGCCTGCAACACTAAAAGCACTGCTCTCACCTCTAGGATGCTGATATGCAAGTTGGCCTCTGTGAGGGACTCAAGTGCCTTGGACTGTTTTGCCCAGAAAATGCCCCTCCCCCACCCTAGCTGGGAAATGTCTGTGGTCACTGTGGCCTTGGGCTGTGGAAGAACAAATGGGTGACCTTGTAGTATCTGATCAACATTGTTGATCTTTATTTGAGTCAACATTGGTTGCTGAAGGATAGGCCACTGTGCTGATAAGAGCCATTGCAGAATTCTCATGTGAAATCTGGCCAGCAGGACTACCGTTATTGCTGCCACCATGGCTACTAAAGTCTGACAAAACAGCTGAGCAGAGATTTTGTTGCTGCAGATTATTCTTGTGACTTGCAACCTGACTGTTTCCACTCTTGAAGGGGGGAGTGAGACTACTGTCGTTTTTGTGTTGAGAACTGCTCCTATAAAGTTTAAATTTTCAGTAGGTTCTAGATAGGATTTCTTGTAGTTTACACTTATCCCTAAACATAAACACGTCTGGAAAACACTGCCTCTTACCTTCAGTAGTTGATGCCTGGTCCGGGTGGAAAAAAGCCTGTCGTCTAGATAAGGAAACACCCAGAATCCATGCAGTCTCAAGTGAGTTGCCACTAATGCCATGCACTTGGCAAACACTCTGAGGGCTGTGGTGAGACCGAAGGGCAGTACTTTGAAATGATAATGACTGGCTCCCAGTCAGAAGCGTATCTCCTGGATCATTTGTTCATCTTTACGTGATACCATGCATCCTGAAGGTCTGTTGAGCACATCCAGTCATCTTTTTCCAGAAACGGAAGAATGGACTGAGTCGTGACTATCCAAAACTTGTTTTGTCTAAGTGATTTCTTCAAGTTGTTGAGATCCAAGATTGGTCTCCAGTTCCCTGTTTTCTTTGACACTAAAAAGAATCAAAGAATATTGAGTAAGTTTTGGATACTCTCTGGACTGGTATGACCTCTTAGATGACTCATTTTTCTAGCAGCTTTTGTACTTGAATACCTGCTTGTTCACTCTGACTGGGTGGAACATCAGGGATTTTTTGCACTGAGGACGAGGAATTGAAAAGGGTATAACATATCTTCTGGAAATGATCCTCTGCATCTAGGTATCTAACGTTACTTCCAACAAGGCTCTCCAGTGCAGGGAGAGTCAACCCCCGATTGCCTCCAGAGGAGAGCAATCGAGACTCAATTCAGGAGCACTGGAAGGGCCTGCCAAAGAAAGATTCTCTGGACCCTTGGTTCTGTCGGCCTCCTCTGCCAGGATGGCAGCATCTACCACTGAAGTCCCCGCTCTACCCCTGGGGAAACTACTTCCATGTGTGTCTTGAAAAGACCCTTGGGATTTTCTGAACACATTTTTCCACTGCTTTGCTGATTCCTGGAGAAGGATCTCTGAGGAGTGGAGAAATGCACACCCACTGCAGACACGGTCTTCCCATCTTTCTCACACCTAGACAATGTGTCTTATTTTAGGGCTGAATAAGAACGTGCTGTCAAATGGAGCATTGATGAATGTAGACTTGAAAGGCTCCACAAAGTCACATAGGCACATCAAGGTGTGCCTCTTGATGGCAATCTCTGAACCCACTGCTCTACTCGTTCCTTTGAATACATGGGAAATAAGCCTCATGGAAGAGTTAGAAATGGACTCGAGGGTAGCCAACTGGGAAGTAACCAAGGCTTACACTTCCCCAGATATGGATCCTGAGAGGATATCTGAAAGCTCTTTAATCAGATCCTTCTGTAGCCTAGTGAATAGTGCCAGGTAGGTCAGGCCTTGTGAAGTGTGTCAGGTAGGTCAGGGACCATAAGAAGAAGGTCACTGAATCATAGACATACATCACAAACCTATCCATTTGCCCAAGACTCCTTGCTTGGGGGATGGATAGAGGAACTTTCCTCAGCTAGTTCTTTCTTTGTTGCCACCGCTACAACCATGACATCCACAGTCACACCTTTTGTCCAAAATTGTTTGTCCTCAGGAACGGTAATAATTCTGTCTGGTCTGCAGGAATTGACTCAATGGTGTCAGGGGCCTTCCATGCCTGTCAAGAGATCAACTCAATGAGCTTGTCGGCAGGCAAAGTCACCCAGGAGGTTGATGGGCAGGTACCAAAAGCCTCCAGGTACACGGACTCCTCAGATGAAAGATTGTTCGGCTTCCAATCACCTCTCTGTTTTAGAATTTCCAGGACATATCCAAAGGAGACATCATCAGGAGGTGACTTTGGGGACTCTTCACCTTCATTGAAGTTTGTGTCTTTGGTGACAAATTTTTCAGAGGAAGTGCTTCCTCTTGCACAACTTCTTCTTAGGGACCTCCTCAATGGGATGCTATGAGAAAGTACCAGAAGAAGAGAGAATACCCTGCTGGGAAGCCTGGGCTTTTGGTACTCGCTGTCCCTGAGGAGAAAAAGTTTGTGACTTTGTGAAGCAGGCAGAGCCGGGCGGCTTGGATTCAAGAACTCTGAAGCTTCAAAAGAAGTCAGAGGAGGATGTAAAGGAAGGGTAGTCAATGTACGGAACTCCTGACCCAAAGGGGAAAGAGCAAAGGGAACCCCTGAATATTTCTCACCAGTCTCTCTACGTCAACTTCGGACAGACTCCTAGAAGAACAGGTAGACATTAGAGAAGGTGACTTTGGTTATTCCTGAAAAGGAGAAGGCACTCTTAATGGAACTGGGTCCATGGTAAAGCAGGTTGGCTTCGAGTCAAATCAATTGCTGTCTAATCCTGTGAAAATTTAGTCTTGTCTGAAGTCAGATCCAAAGAAGTGGATGGATCCATATGTTTCTTTGTCCTTACTTTGGATCCAAGGAGGTTGTAGGATCTGAAAGCTTGGGTCTTTTAACTGATGGATCCAACAGAGAAATTGGAGATGACAGAAACCACCTCTTTGATTTCTCAGAAGTTTTGGATAAAGAAGAGAAAGGGCTAGATGATGTTTGACATGCCCTTTTCTGTATATTAGAGGTAGAAGCTCCAGATAATGCCTCACTAAATGCTGATGGAAGAAGACCTTTAAGAGTCAATTTATTTTTGTGTTCAACCAGAGCTCTGTGGTTGAACATGTGGCATATAGAGCTATCTTCTTAAAGATGATGGGGTCCCTGACAACAGACAGAGTATGTGAATCAGAATAGGGAATTTTCCTCTGAATTTTCCACACTTTTTGAAGCCAGATGGCCTTTTTTTCTTTTTCTGCCATACTGAAAAAAAGAAAGTTAAGCAAAAAACTAAAGACAGAAACTTTTTTTTTTTTTTAATAAAAAAAAAGAGAAAAGGAAGTAAAAGGGGAGGTGAATACCAACAATGGTAATAGGGAATACACTAAGTGTAAAGGGAATTAATACTATTGATAGTATTCAGAGGTATGTTCGTACAAAAAGAAAAGGAAATAACAGCAAGAAAGCAGTTGCTAGGTAAGGGATATAAGCAAAGCTAGACAGACAGAGAAAATGCAAAGGACTATTTAAAAGAGAAAGGATGTTTTAAATTCAAATAAATACACTTATCTGCTAGACAGCAACTGATCACCACGTCTAACATAAATAGCGGCAAACGAGATCTGAGGTACTTAAGAATGGGTGCATTATGGGTAAGGAAGAAGCTCAAGAGTTTTTTGGTTACCATGAGTTATTGTAACAGCTGAGTCAGATCTGAGGGATCGAATCTGAACCCATAAGTTGAAGATAGAATGAAAACTGACATCAGATGAGATATTACTGCACAATCAACACTGGAAGGATAGAAAAACATTTTTTTGCAGTAAACCTACCCTGACCTCTTCCTCCCTTCAGTGAAAGTGGTCTGGATGGTACTTCTGCAGCTCACTGTAGTGATGCCTGCACTGCTCACCAGTTTGGGAAAGGTCTGTGAGATCACTAACTACTTTGGTAAGACAGTGCCACGCATCTACCTCATATTGGGCATAACTGTACGAGTCCCCAAGCATATAACCCTGGTGGTCAAAATGTAGAAAGAACAGGAAGATGTTGCTCTCCTATGAGCACCACTAGGGCGCACTGCATGAAACAGAGCCACTGGAAGCCATGGCTATAATCTTACAGCTCAGATTAGAGATTCATGACTGGCATGTCATGGTCACTTCTGTTTCCCATTATAAGAACTGCTATACAACATAGAACAACTTAGTACTGCCACCACTGGAGTGGCATGACATGGATTATGCCATTTTGAATTTATGGAAGAAAGGACTGGAAGGTGTGAAACATGACTATCGCAGTTGCACTTTAAAGCATGTAGCTTAACTAATACAGAGGCAGTGCCTCCATACTTAGCAGGCCTAAACCTTGAAATGTAGGGATTTGTTTTTTAATGTGAAGATATCCAAACATGCTCCACGCACATCGCAGGTGCTGAGGTGGGTGTATAACTTCATGTAAGCCTGCATGCGATACTCTGTTTCCAGGTGCAATACTTAACATGTGTGATTCAGAGGCATTCAAGAGCTAGCATCCTTCTGCATAACCATCATGCTCAGTGAGCTAAATGAGCAAGATATAAACTGCAATGGTTGCATACAGGCACACTGCACTACAGAAGAGAATGCAGAGCACTGATTAGTGAAGCACCCACATTTATGAAAGTTGGCTGACTGATGACAGGGATACTTACTTCTTAAGGTAAATGCCACATTTTCCTTCCACTTCCTTTACTGCAATACTTAACTGAAGTATTTATTGTGGTAATAATGCATGTAGGAATATCAGCAGAGTATGTTAAATGCAAGAATAAGGTACTCGAGGGAAGCACAGAAGCCGTACACAATTAATGTAAAGGTTAAAGTGAGGCACACCCCAGAGCAATTCTGTAATGCAGCTTTTAAAGGTGTTCAATCAATAGTGTTTGTGATATACTAGCACAGGTCTACGTCAGTAGACTGAAATTCCATTTAATCGAATTGTACTTAAACTGAGACAACAACACTGAAACCTTATTTCAACGAATGTTCATATCAAAGGAATTTTAATCTGGGAAAGGAGACAGTTGGCCAATATTAAAAAAAAACACACTGAAGCATGTCAATCCCACCCAAGTGGGGGGCTTCACCATCCCCCAACTAAATACCAACTCCGAGATTGCACTATAGTGGGGAAAGGGAAAATGTCCCTGTGTTGGCCAACTGCCTCCTTTCCTGGATTATAATTCTAGTGATGTGAACATTTGTGAAATAAGTTTTCGGTGTTGTCGTCTTGGTTAAGTAAAATTTGACTAAATGGAATTTCAGTCTACTGAAGTAGACCCACTGGGACACACAGATCTATTTAAAAACAGTAACTTGCCAGTATATCAGGAGTGGTGTGCAGCATACAGACCACTGCTAAACAGTCATGCTGGAAATATTTATGCATTTTAGCCTTCAGGTGTTAACACACCTGTGTGCTCTAACTTTGCTTTTATGATGCATGGTTGTATTTAGGGTTTACATTTGGAGACAGGTGAAGGAAGGATAGTGTTCCTAAATCCTAAATAGGAAATAGTTTAACACCCACTACTTGTCAGGTCACATTGCCCTCAGACAAACCATATACTGGTACATTTTCAGCTGGTATTTGTACTTTGTCTGGGAAAATGTGATTGTTTGGATGGGAATCACAGCAGGTATAAAAATGGAGGTTACCATTGGCATGGCTAAGCTTAAATAGGCCCTTGTGGTTGTTAGCCTAGTAAACACCTATGAACCTATGAAGCTATGAGCCTAAGAGAAAGTGTATGATGTACTGTGTATAGTCCACTGTAATGTGCACTTTGCGGAGAAAGGTTTATGTTTGTGGTGGGGAGTGGGGGCAACCGAAATGGTTGCGTTCAGAGGTGTTGGTTTGTGCAATGTAGCAGTTTAAGAAAGTATAGCTTACTGTAATGTGTACATCTCGTCATTCCCGAAGAACTGCACAGGAAGGGGGAAAACTGTAAATAGTCTACTTTGACAAGCAGCCCATAGACGTATAGCAACACAGTGAATTCTGTGCAGACCAGATCCCTCTGCCTTAGAACGCATTTTCCCATGAGAAGAATGAAGTCTCTGTGCAAGTCCTTCGTCTCTATGATCTACAAGTACTTGGGGAGGAGACTGTTGACTAGCCCCTATTGTGACTGTGCTTGTTATAGCTATTAATACTGCTGGAGGTCAGGACTGCACCTACAAGCAGGTCAGGGGTAGGGACACCAACATTATTTGTAATGTAGAAAATTTGTGTGGCAAGGTAGGGCAACAAGAGATGGGCCATCAGTTGAACCACCACTGATGGAGATAGAGGAGTTTCTGCATGGGGGATCACAGCACATTCCCATGGTGTGGTGTAGGGAGTAGCAGCAGTGTGCTACTAGGAGTATCCAGTGGAGATGCTCCACATGTGTCCTGCTCTCCCTCTACTAACACAGGAATCATTTTACTTGATCTCTTTACTACTGAGCATGACAATGGCATTGTGTGCTTCTTCTTCTGCTTTATATACCATCACAATACAACCTACGAAGCCTCTTACAAGGTAAGTCAGTATTACCCATTATCATCACTAATCACCAGGTCAATTAATTCTGTAGTCAGAGTAAAGTAATGGTAATGATTTACAGTTATACTGGGCCGTATACTATGGTGTCTTCACAGGTAATGATCTATTAAGCACCACAACTATGAAACTTCGACCACCTGATGCTGGAGAGAGATCATTCTCTCACTATGATAGCAGTGAAAAGCTGGTATGGTCAGGAAGTCCAGTGTCAGTGTTGGAGACAGGGAATGTATAGACCAGATCCCCTGCCCAGGCCCACACACATAATTGCTGTGCCTGTGAACACCACCCAAGACACTCAGACAATACACAAAGGATAGGTTGGCATGGACACGTGGTCAGGGCAGTAAGTCATACCCTGTGGCCCAGCCATCAACATTTTCCACAAGTTCCATAGGCATAGGTATGACCATGTGGGTGTGCATACTGGTGCTTATAGACAGCATAGGCACTGCCTTTCCCCAGAACTAGTTGTGTCAATGGCTGCAAGTCAGCTAATATGCAGGGCCTTTGTGGACGCACAGATTAACAGCACCTCAGCCATTGCGGAGATGATGCAAGTACTGCATGCGTCCCTGATGACTTAAAGAAATGCATGTCCCATATGTGTGACATTTTCAGTTGAACCAATCACCATTTGGTGAATGGCAGGTGCTCACACGCCTGTCTTTCATGTGACATGCATGCTTCAAGGAGCCACTCCACCTCTGCCACTACTGAAGGTGGCCACCATGGACACAGAAGGCTAAGGTCACAGATTTCTGCAGCAACATCAAGTGTGGATGTGTGTACAGGCAAAAGAGGGCACCCACAAGGGAGTGGTACTTGTGCTAGTGCAAAATCTAGTACAAGATATCACACACAGTCACATAACATATCATCAGCTAAGGCACTGTTACTACCCGTGATACTTCTGGAACAGGAAGCTCCTGTGAATGGGGGCGCAAATTTCTTTCATGTATACCCTGGACCTGTTTATTAGATTGAACTGTGGGGCTGCAACATCTGTTGAGGTTGTATCTCAGTATATGCACACACACACACACACACACACACACACAACTACAGCTCCCAGTGCTCACTACTCCCACACAAAAAAACAAGGACCATAGTTCCTTCCAAAGCATTGTGCAGTAATCACCACCAATCCCACATCTGATGCACATATATTTTCTGCAACACTCACACATTTCTCCATGGAAGACACTGCACATCTGTGTTCCCTTCTACACATATGCAAATGATGACATCTGTTGCATGGGTAAAGCACAGTCTGATATTGGCTTTGCATGCATCACATATTACTGTAGTTTATATGCTTTACTATGGGGCAAACTTATGCACCAGTTACTGCCTCTTTGCCAGTGCCATGGCATACAGCCCCTGCTTCTGTATATCATGTTTATACCCAGCTGTTGGGTCCTCCACTGTACCTTCAATCTGGCTCACCATTCTCTGCCTAGTGTGCTGGAAAATGTTTCTCCTGCATAATGGCCTCTATGGTGCAGAGAATATCATTGCACAGATGCCAAGGACACACTATTGGGCACTACCAGATACATCTAGGCAGCAAAAACATCCCTTTAGCATCCCAAACACTTGCTCCTCTATGACTGGTATTTGTGATAAGAGCACAGTTGCATCCACTGTCAGTCACAGGATTTTTGGATCTCTATTGGGGAAAGTCAGTCTTCACAGACCACTTATAAAGATCACAGCTGTGCCATATATGAGAAACATTCCAAGTGCCTGGGTGGCCTGCAGACACATTGTAGATTATACCATGTGTCTTACAGACCACCTGGAAGTTGATGGAGTAAAAACCTTTACAGTTCTCCTAACATCTTCTCTGCTCACCAGGTGTGGCCTTTTCAATGTGGGTACAGTTTGGGGCCCCAAGCAAGTCAGTGAAGCTGGCTATATCACAGAAATCTCGCATGATGTTGCTCTCTCCTTTGTGGTACATGGGAACCACTTATGCTCCCTCACATGCAGCAGTATGGCAATGAGAAACTAAAGGAGAATTCTTGAGACAGATGTCTGGGAGACCCCATTTGTGTCCCCTATTGGTCACTGAAGGGTCTCTGTAGCTCACACATAAAGCCACACACACCTTAGTATCCACTGGGATTGGTAATCTATAACTCACATAAGCCTGCAGATAACCCTGACATATATCTACAATCTCCTATATGGTGTTTCTATCCACATGGTGCCAGACTATAATGTTGGTGCTCCAAGGCCATGAAATGTTAAGTATGGTTACAGGACACTGCACCTCCAAGGGTGCCAACACACACCACAGTGGGTACCAATGGCAATGACGGCACATATATGCGTTCATTAAAGTTATGGCAACTGCTAACATATTAGCATTACTCACCTGCATCTACACCAGGATTTCACTGCAGTCATTAACACTGGTGAGCATGAATCATGCAGAGCTCTTTATGCATTTCTGAATTGCTCCACCATCTTGTTTTGTTTATTTTTCACATGCTGACTTCGTTCATTTTAATATTGTTGCTCATTACTATGTCATTATATAATCATTAGCAGGCACACTGAACAGCCATGCTGCATGGCCTCCTACTCTCACAGTCAGTGCATCTCCAAATCATACCAGCACGTGGCTGCTTGTTTTCTTTTTAAACAGGAAACATCTTTATTAAATTATCACTTAAGACATAAGCAATCATACATTTATATAAATGACAACAAATCAAATTAACACAATACAAGCTGCAAGGATTTTACATCACAAATCTTAGTAACACAATTCTAATTGTAAATATTATACATCACTTATAACATACCCAATCAGTGTCAGGCAAAAGTTACACAGCTCATTCAAGTCCCGCCTTATTTTAAACCTCATCCCTCCCTGTATGTACTATTTCCACAGTTCCCATCCCTTCCAATATAATTTGCTCCCACCCTTCTCAGAAATTCTAGTCCCAGCCGTTCTAGCTCTGTTACTATATTCACAGCTTCTAATACAGATGGCCTAGATTCTGACCACCACCTTCCAGTAACTTCCCTTCTGGCAGCCACCACAACTAGACTCCACAAAGCCCTACAATTCTGATAACGTATCACAGCACAGAAAAAATCACTTCCACATTCACACCAATCCATTCACCCAGCATCCCTGACAGACCAGTCTGCAGGGGAAAGTTAACCAAACCACCACACTCTCAGAAAACACACTTTCAACCACCTCCCTCCTCCTCACTACACCTCCAACACATGCTGTCCACTTGAGGAAAAATTCTCCAGAGACAACTTGGGGTATAAAAATATCCATTCAAACACCTCCACGCAAAATTCCCAAATCCCCTAGACTCCGTCACATACCTGGGAGACACATACACATCCACCCACCATTTCCCTGTGAACCACCCATCCAATCTCTCTTCCCAATCCCCTCCGACCTTCTCTGACTCTCACAATCATCATGCAACATTCCATATGCTCTACTAATTATTCCTTTTTCAATGGCAGAGAGAAAGGAAGAAACTGATTGTTTAAACATGATGAAGCAGTTCCAGACTCTAACAAAAACATCTACCAGTGCTCAGACTCTAACAAAAACATCTACCAGTGCTGGTACACCACCCAGAAACTCCTGAACCTCCCACTCTCTGCCCTCATCCTGATATCAATCTCTGACAGGGAAGGCAATCTCTAACCTGTAGCCCAAACAAATTCCTGACTTTCTCCCCCTCTAGGCAGCCATTCCCAATACCTTTGCCCCCAGCCAATTCCCTCCAATAAATTCCAGCCCCCTCCCATGCACTGCCTGCATCCCCTGCCACCCCCATCACCAGAACCATGCCCCTCTACTCTCCTGCCAGCTCAGTTCCCAGAACACTCCCTGCCACCAAATAAATGCAACATTCTGTGTGATTATAGTTATTCTCCTTAAAGATCTGCATCCAAAATCCTAGTCTCTCCTAGTTTCATGGGCTTCCCTCCCGTTTCATCACCATCGCTCTCCACCCTGAGTTATAGCACAAGGCCGCTTGTTATGCACAACTGTATAGTTTGTGACATTTGGGGGGGACAGAGAGAGAGAGAGAGACAGAGTAGGAGTGAGCAGGAGGAGAACAATATATGCAAGACCACAATGTTATAAGAATGCAGACTGTGTAGTGGGTGGGGGAAGTGACATCTAGAAAGAAACATGACAAAATACAGCTAGGTGTAAATTGCTCTGTCCTAAAACCTAATCAACGCTGATCTCCAGAAGTTATCTACATCAGGCACAAGGTTTTTGATGATGACATCAATTATATTTCAATCAATAATATTTCTTCTGCCAGTCTCTTTTTAGTGAATAAGAGGTATAAGAATAGTGGAACTAGTCCTCCCAGAATGAAAGGAAACAGCACCTTACAGTGATAGACGACTATAGCTCTAAGCTGCTAATGAGCTGCAGGGTTTTATTCCTTCCATTGCCTTCAGTGTAACTCTGAGCAAGTCACTTAATTCGACATTGCACAAGGGTTGCCTCTGAAAAGGGACAATTTGTCCTTGGACTTACCTGGTCAACAAACAGGATAAAAACAAGTAAATACAGATTATTGCACCAGTAAAGGTCTAGGTTCGGTGGCTTCTTCAACTGTTATAATTACTTCTGGAATTTCGGATATTTTAATTTCATAGGCACACACATTGCTAGAGGCTTGACACAGCAGAAAGAAAAACAAGTTTGTTTCTTGATAAAAATGAACTGCCAGTGAGAATAACTGAATGCATGAAGAAAGAAAAGTCCTTGCTATAGCCTTCAGTATGATAAGGAGAAGAATCTCCAACACAGTTGTTAGTGAAAAAACTGGCACAAGAATAGTGAGGAAATGGCATAAAGGGAAGAAACGGAGAAGGAGAAACTGACGCTTGAAGCAATATGAGGGGATATCAAGGATGTTAAAAAGAACTCTAGTGAACAAAACTGCAGCACAAGAAAAGAGGATGGGAGAAGTAACAGAAGGGTTGAATAAGCATTCTTCATTTATATAGGAACTTTTCATGGAAAATGAGGAACTTAAAGCTTGAGTAGATGTGGTAGAAGCCAGGATACACTGCATAGAAGCCAAGGCAGTAGATTTCAAAGACTGGGCAAGGAGGAAAAATCTTAAAAAGGGGTGCCAGAGAGAAAAAAAGAAACTGATTGTGTAAAGATGGTGAAGCAGTTATTGGAAAGATGGTCAGGAATCTATCAAGTGGAGATTCCAACTGAAAGAGCACATCATATAGAGTGGAGCCCAGAGTAAAACTTGCATGGTAAGCCCAGGCTGATCATTGTTACGCTGCAGACATTTGAAATTAAGGAGAGACTGCTGAGAGAATTACAGGAGCCAGGGAAAATTCTGAAGTATGTAAATGAATGGTATTTGTGGCGCATGATACTCATATGGAACAAGTATCAGATTGAATGCTATGTTGCCAATAATCAGAGCACGTAAGGAGAAGGGCCTCAGAAGGAAATTGATATACGTTGTGTATATCAGAGTACATGTGCAAGGGAAATCAAAGTCTTTTGAAAAAAACATGGGAAGCTTTATACTTTATCGGAAAGCCAGTTAACTTAAGGATTAAAAAGATGACCCTGATAAAAGACCACAATAAAGGGAAAAAGATTACTTTCCTGTACTTTAAAGGCAAAAAAAGCTTAGAGAATGGACAGAAAAGATTAGAGAAAAGACTACAATAGCAAAAGGAAAAATATTCAAGCTAAGGAAGGAGAAATGTACTATCTAAATAAAAAGTTAAATAGAGGGAGGCAAGGAACGAAGCAAAGTGACCATCTGTGGTGACACAACAAATTTTATTTATTTATTTAAATTTGTTGACCGGGAGTGTCCGACTGGACGTGGGTCCATTTTCAGCGGAGGCCCGGGGAGAAAAGCTCCACAGTAAAATAAACATTATTACTCATATGTAATATGGATGATTGTAGAAGGAATATGCTGTTATAATACTGGTATTTAAGTCATAATATATTTACTGACAACAATCAAGTCATGCTCCAGTTATTCTTTTTTTTTTTTTGTTAAGGTGGGGAACTTGGATCAAGTCCAGATCAATCTACATACACAAGGGTAAGAAAAATGTTGAGAGTTGACATGTGATTCCAAAAGAGTTCTATAACGTAGGGTGCAGTTAAGTTAATAGAAGTTAGAAATGTTATGATGCTCAGGCTGTAAATGCATGAACAAATGTATGGAAAATTGGTTGATTCCATGAAAGTGATTGGAAATGGGAAATTATATAATAAGACTCCACATTAACGGTTTATGCATGACTGCAATACATATTTTAGAATGGACTGAAGGAGTATTGGGACCTTTACTTATACACAATAACTGATCTACATTATAACGGAGTGCAATCAAATTACCCTTTATATAATGATCTGAGACACTGACAAAGCATGCACATAATAGTTCTGTTGAATGAAAATGGAAGGACTGACATTTGTCAAAGCAAGAAAACAAGAGGCTGGACTATATTGGGGGTTGCCTTTCCATATTTGAAAAACTTGTAAACAAAGCCAGGGGCACAGGCTGCTGCTTCTGACATAGTTCCAGGGAAAGTCTGTAACCTGTACACATGGGGGCACAGAAGCATCAAATTATCATAAGACATTAATATGTATATAAACCACTGATCTGAGGAGACTGCAAAGTTAAAATGTGGGAAGAGGAGAAAGACAAAACTGACATAAATGTCTTGAGAGAACAGAGATGGAAAAGGGGAAGGAAGTAGACAGATAATTAATAGGTTTTGAGGCAAGAACCAATAATGTTAGTAGAGACAGTAAAATAAGGAATGAGGAGGTGATGTTAAAAAAGAAGGCATGGAATGCAGGGGACAACACAACTGGAGAAAGACAGCAACTGAAGACACATACACATGGATATAAATAAGTAATTTAGAGGGCTACATCACTGTTTTTATGAAGAGGGAAATAAAGGGAGGAAACTAGAAAGATATTAGTAAAGGAGGTAAAGTAAGCGGCAAAGACTGCAGAGCCCAGAAACTCATTATGCACTATTATAGTTATTATGGATTGGGGACAAAGCATAGGAGTCATGTCTCTTAGAAAAAATAATACTCTAAAGTTGGAAGTAGTGTATGTAGTTTTGTACACAGTTTTCAGGGGAAAAGCGGGGCATCCAAGACAAAAGGGCAACTCAACTAAACAAAATGAGAGCACAAGGGAGACAAGATAGGTGAAACAGGAAGGGCAGCAATAAGAATGAAAGTGAAGGACAGGATTGGGAAAAGGGAAAATATAGACAACAGCACAAACTAGAGACATCAATGGGTAAAAGAGACTACATAAATGAGATAATGGAATGTGAATGGACATAGAAATAAGAATAAAAAGGGACAGGGTCTTGAATTACATTACGGATTTCTGGCCCATGTAATAGCCTTACAAGAAACTTACTTTAATAGCATGAACATAAACGCTGAGGGGGAAAGGATGCAACTTAATTGTAAGCAGTGCCTGAGGAATAAAAAAAGAAGAGGAATAGCAATATTGGTGAAAAGGACATGGCTGCTAAAAATAATCAGGAGGTCAGAAGATAAAGAAAAGGTAGAATGTCAGGGATAAAGGGAATATTAGATGGACTGAAAATTACAATAGTAGCAGCATATTTACCACCAGGCACAGAGATTCAATAGTTGAAAAAGATCTTGGTAGGAGTCAACAGTTTTCAGGAAGGGATGGCAGTACAGATTGGGGACTGGATTATTACAGATAAAAAGGATGAGGTAGACAAAGGATTGAAAAGTAAAAAGCTGTCAAAAGAAGGTAAATATCTAAGAGAACATCTGAAACCTATAAGGATATGTGACACGTGGTACCCAAATGAACAAAGAATATAATGAAATTTACACATTTTATTCTGTTAGGCATAACACATGGGGAGACTGGATAAGGGATACGTTTCAGTGGAACATGCATGAAAAGTACTAGAGATGAGAACAGAACCTACCCTGTAAGTCTGATCATGCAGTAATGGGTATTAAATTATTAACAAAGAGGAAAATTAATTTAGATTATGGAGGGTACCTATGACATGGCTGGAGGGGGAGAAAGATAAAGAATGGCTTGCAGAAGTTATTAAACATGAGATAAAGAGGGAGGAACTAGTAGAAACTGACAGGAGGAATAGTTTTAAGCAATATACAAGGAAAGATGCAGGAGAAGGGAAATGAAAGAAGAGGGAAAGAAGATAGAAGGAAAGAAAGGACGAGGGAGCTGGTGCAGATTCAAAAAGAAGAGGAAATAAAGAGTTGCAGGAAAAATATAGTTAAAACAATGGATACAGAAAAAGGTATACAGAAAGGTATAGATCTGGGGAAAAAGACAGTAGTAGAACAATTTTTTTTTTCAGTATGAATCTGAAGGCGGCAATCGCTTTAAGACTGAAACAACAGGAAATTGAAACGGAATTGATATAAAAAAACAAGAAAATGAAGAAAAACTAGCAGAGATGGCAGACATACTAAACACATTTAGAGGGTATTATCAAAGATTGTACCAGGAGAAAGAGGATGGGACAATGGACAAGGAAATAAAGAACAGAAGTTGGGAAATTCCAGAGATGCATCGATTAGAGAAAGATGACAGAAAAAGTTATTAAAACCGACAGAAAAAGGAGAATTTCAGACGGCTTGGGAAAGGATGGATAAAGGTAAATCCCCAGGAAGCCATGGCATTCCAATTGAGGTATGGAGATTACAGACGGAAAGAGTAATCCAAATGTGGAAAACTATCTTTAATGATATGCTAAATGGTAAAAGAAGTGCTAAATCGTGGAAAGAGGCAATCATATTGGTCATATGTAAAGAGGGAAAGGATCCCTTAAGGCCTTTGTCATATGGAACTATCTTGATACTAAAATCAAGACTATAAATGTTTTATGCAGACACAGGCTGGGAAGCAAGAACACATTCTGGTACAAGTAATCAAAGATTATCAAATTGGCTTTGTGGGTGGTTGAAGAACAGCAGATAACCTAATGAACATAATGTTAATATTAACAAGAATCACAAAGAAATGGAAAAGGAATGATGTTAATTTCATTAGATGCTGAAAAAGCATTTGAGAGAGTTAGATGGGACTACATTTTTGATGTGGCAGAACAATGGGGCATTCTTGAACAAAGAAGTACAATAATACGAAGATTGTACAGTGGGGCATGTGCAAGAGTGGTGATTAAGAGGGGCCATACCTCTCAGACTCTCAGTGCAAGAAATCCGGACAAAGTCAGAAATAATGGGGGAGAAAGGAACAAAAACAGGGACAGATTTTAAATATTGCTCCTATAAACTTATAAAGTTGCTGGAATAACAGTTTTTGAATTATGTATTTTTCAAAGGGCATGCAATCTGAAACTCAAATGGCTCTCGTTATTTAGTATTAAGTTACTTCAATCCTCAATAATTTGCCAGAAAACCACAAATTTTACGAAGAACAGACTAAAAATATGAGGCAAAAATCTGGACAGCTGAGCGGTATGAAAGGGGTACATGACAAGAATGCTCACTTCTGCTGTTACTGTTTGTCCTTTACATACAACCCCTACCAGGAAGCATACAACTGGGAAATAAGAGGATACAGATGGGAAGAAGAAAAAGAAAGAAAAAAGATAAAAGATAACATTATATGCAGATGTCATCTTGGCAATAATGACTAGTGAGATACGACTGACAGCTTCTATGGCACATTCTCTCTCAATTTGGAAAAAAATCTCAGGATACAAGATAAAGAAAAGGAAAACATATGCTTTTTATAAAAAAATGGAGGACTTGGTGGAGAAAGAAGCCATAGGAGAAGGCATTACTGTCGAAAGCAAATAATATACTTGGGGATTTGGATAAGTAGCAAGCTAGAAGACATGACAGAAAATACTTCTGAAACGCTATATGACAATGTTAAAAAAACCTACAAAAACAGAAATGTATTCATCTAGACAGAGTGAACAGAGCAGGTAATACAGATGTGTTTTATGCCTCAGTTTATATATGCAGGACAAGCCTTCTGGAAACTATCAAACTCTCAATTACGTGGTTGTTGAAAAAAATTATGCAAATATGCTGGGACTTTATTTGGGACTGCGAACATCCAAGAGTAAGATGGGAAAGTAAAGTGGCGCTGAAGGAAAGGGGCTGGGAATGGGAATAAGATCTGAAAGAAACATTATAAGCATGCTTCATTACAAATATAATGAGCGTGATAGAAAGACAATATGAAGCAGACTGGAAAAGAATGATGGAAATAAAAGAAGAGACATACAGAGAGGGGTATAGATTGTAGCATTACTAAAAGAAGGCCAGAGGGAAGGATGCAGGAAAAGCACAAGGTTAAGGTGGAAAGGTGGAGGGATTAAGATATGGACAGTTGGACAAAACGTGTTGTGGAAACAGGAGGTTTGAAAAGGGATGAACAAAATAGAATGAGACAAAATGTAGTGAAATACTTACCACAGATTATGACAGTACCTCAATTTAAAATGTGGGAGGAGATAAAGAAAGAATATCATTTAAATAGGACCCTAGAACGGGAATAGCAAGCATTAAAAACAGATGGAGTAAATGGCATAAAGAAGTGAGAGAAAGCAAGGACACCCTCAGCCAGCTAAATTTTGTAAACAAATCGATGTCATTTGCGAATACTACTACGATTTGTATGCTTGCCTTAGAAATGGAAGAAAACTATATATTCTGTACTGAGCTCCAAGATTGTAACCACAGTGCGCCCTGCTGGAAAAAAGCAGAAAATGTGTATACACTATATGCCTATGTAAATGTGTGTTTTCTTAGTAGTAGCTGGAACATACATAGTTAACTTGCAAAACTCTTAAGAAAATAAGTTGACAAGTAAAGAGTGTTACGATATGCTATAAAGTTAGTTTATCTCAGCTAAGAGACAGAATGTCTGCAGCTAGAAATTCTTTATATTGTCTGGAAACAGAAAAAACTACAGGTTTCCAAGGTACAAGTTTTACGATTTCCAATTCCAGGCAAATTTCTAACAGATAAGTATTCTTGACACTGATGTGTTATATTTTATGTTCCTGTTGGCCTGGAAACTAAAAACAGAGTTGACAAGAATGATGTAAACTGAGATGACCTAGCAGAAATGTTTGTTAGTAACTTAAGAACTATCTTAGAGAGAAAGTCTGGGCATTTTGTATCTTGTTCTGGACCTGTAAACATCTCATCAGCACTTGCCTTGCTTTGTTAGTAAGATTTAGATCATAGTACTTCTCTTAGAGATAGAACGGAAAATAGTAAGATCAGTCTAGATGTTTTCTGTATTTATGGGGGGCTGTCCTGCAATGTTTTAAAGTATTTCCTGTGATTCTGAACTCTGTTGTCACTGGGTTGAGTTAATGAGTATTATCTTGTGCTTTTATTATATATTACTGAATATATTTAAACCTTTTAATTGTGTCCGGTTTTGTTTAGAGTTATTTAAGCTCTGATTGTACTTGCATGTATTTGGTGACACTGTATAGGCCACTCCTAAATAGCCTTAGCCTTGGACACACTTACAATTTGGATAACAGCAACATTACACAGTAGAATTGGTCACCCTTTGCAAGGGCCTTTTAGTAGCTGATAAGTAAGGGTGGTTGGTGGCAATGATTTCTACCTTATAGTCTGTGCAGAAAGGGGCATAGCTAGTGAACATGTGCCAACCTTCCCAAGGAGTGTCTGTGCATTTGTATATAAATCAAATCTCAAAGTGTGTGTGTGTGTGTCAGCTACTTGGGCAGGGACATAAAGCACTGGTTGGACACAAAGGGTGCTGGAGGTTTTGGCTTGACCAATCGGCTGAGATCTTAAGCCTATAGCTGTGCCAGCAGGGAGTCTAATTGGGGATCTGGAGAAAGAGAGAGAAACCAGCCCCAGACTGACTGTGATCTCTGTGTGCTCTTAATGGAAATTTTACTTTACTGTGTGTGTACTTGTCATCCTCCCAATGTGCACATCCCTCACTGGTGCTGGTGGTAAGGATTGAGGCTCCTTGATTACTGGGCCAGTGCAGGGGCATCACAATCCCTAAAATGATTGCAGAAATAGAACTCAGGAGATTTGAAGTTATTGAGATGAGAGGGTTTTTAAGAATAAGCAAGGAGTCAATAAAAATGGAGGTAAGGAACAAGGGGTGTCAAGGTTCGGAAAATGTGGGAGAAAGAATTAGAGCAAGAGATAATAAAACTAGAGTGGAAAGAAATAGTTGGGATTCCCAGAGTTTGTATGAAGGCAAGGAAATTTAGACGATCTGAGTGGAAGTGTTTCCATAAATATTTTTACATGCCAAAAAGACTGGCAAAATGTTTCAGAGGTTGGATGTGGTGTGCTGTAGATGTAGACAAGAAAAGAGGACTTTGAGACATATACTTGGGACTATTAAGGGTTAGGAAAATTCAATTAGTGAAAGTAGTATTAGATAAAGAAGGAGAACTGACATCAAAACTGTTCCTGCTGGAAAACTAAGATGGAACACCAAAATGCAGGAAGGAACTAATAGGGCTAATAACAACAGTTAGTAAGTAATAACTGGAAATTGGAAGCGAGAAGAGATGCCATCTGTGCAAAAAGTTAAAGAGATTATAAATAAAGTACAAGGGGAAGAAGAAAAAGAAGTGGGGGTGATGCTAACATGGAAGAAGAAATGGAGGAATGTCAGGAAATAATACCTCTGTTTTAAACACGATGTAAGAAAGAGGAATAAGAGAAATGGGTTATATATAGAGAGGGGGGACATAAGTGGGATAGTGGAGTGTACAGATGTATACAGTTGCTGTTAAGTTAATACAGGAAAACTAAAATAAGTCTGAGAAACAGGAATGAGATAAATGGGTGCTGAAACAAATCTAGACAGACCAGTAAAACCTAAGGAGATGAGTAGGAAGGGTATACAAGTTAAGGTACAGGACTTTTTCTTTCTGATATTCATAACAGGAAGACAAACAAACTGATAATTAACTGAAAGAGTAAATGTCATGTGAATGGAACCACAGTAGGACAATACGTATTTAAACAGAAATGTTCAATAATACAGTAATAATCAGAGTAAATATCAAGTCACCTTCAGTGCTGGGCTGGTACTGGATGTTTAAACAGTAGAGTTTTTTTATGTGTTCTCTTCATAGCAAAATACATGGTCTAGCCATTGGAGTAATAAATAAAGTGCACCATGCATGAGGAATGTACAAAAGTTTGTGAGATTAAAAGATAGAAATAAAAATGTTAAGTCTCTTAAAAAATAAACAATCAGCCTCAAATGTAGTAAAAGCATGAGCACACGTGCACACTGATAGGGCTGAAATCTCCCTTCCTGAAAGATTTAGCCATTTTATGGGTTTGCTGTCTGCAAGTATACATTTTTGATTGCACTACCATATACTGTTCCTTGATTTTCTGCTCCAATACCTGTCACTTTTCATTCAGAAGAGAATGTAAAGCTTTCTACCATAACTGAGTTGCCTGTTTACATTTTCTACCATGTTCTATACTATATTCTGGGACTAAACAATCCCATCTGTTAAATTAATTAGCTGCCACTGGGGAAACTTGAAGCAACAATGAAAACGTAAAACTATAATAATCACAGAAGTGAAAATTAGCAAATTCAGTTGTGATGCCATATCTAACAAATACTTTATATCACTAAAATGTGACAATGTCCAGAGCCCACTGCTATCTGGTGACAGCTCTCCAAGGCAATGAAAACATACAACCTATTATTAGCACATGGTAGTCAACACTAAGACTGCTGTGTTGCTGAAGCAGCCTTCTTGGACAGACCAGCATGGCCAACAAAGTTAACAATGTCTGACACTTGGGGGTCCTCTTTACTCTCTGAGGGAGCTTCATGCAGGGACCAGGGGGCTTTATCTATCTCTTTATCTATCTACCTAGATATCTATCTTTTGTGAAATGGATGTGTAGGCTGCTCTATGGACACTTTTAGGCCATGACACAGGCAACAAGGGTAAAGTTAAACAAACTATGTCAATCTGATGTAGGCCGTCAACCAGCATGTTTCTGGAAGGTAGGAGGAAGTAATATGCCTAGCAAAAGAAAATAAAATGCAGATGTGGGAAGAACATGCAAACACCACACAGAGAATGATATGAAGACAAGGATGAACTCTTACCCTGGTTCTGTGAGGCAAAGATCTTATCACAGCAGTAACCATGATACTAAGCATCCCAGAAGCCTACCAATGTGATCAGTGCCTGCTCCTACTCTGAAGATCTTCAGCAAGATCCTGGGAGGTAGAGGTTATCACACTGAAAAGAACCATCCAGAATACTCTGTCTCAGCACCTCCCTAAAAGAGGAGAACATGAACCATGCATCAGTTGCTTATGAGGTTCTAAGCCTGCCGTCCATCCAGAGCATCAGAAAAGTGAAATCTACCATGACCTACATGGAATCTCACTGCAGTAGCTGTAGTACAGGTCTTTTCCAGATACTTCTCACCTGAAACACATAGAAGTCTGACAGCTTCTCTAATACCCCAGCCACCAGAGAAGACTTGAACTTGAAAAGTAGAGACAAGCAACAGGGGAGGTAATCCCCACTGGGGAATGGGATAACATCTTCTTGCCACACCTGTCCAAAGCCATAGACTTCTTTATCAGGTGGTAAAGTCTAAAGGTGTCAGCATCACTTGGATGTATGCTGCACCAAAGATATCCGACAGGAGCTTGACACAGGATGTCTGGTAAGGCTTTTATTCCATTCAGCTGGCAGTCTTTTTATAGAACGATCAGCCTTCTTGGAAACAGATGGAACAGAAGCCAGATAATTCAAGTGCACAAAAATAGCATTAAGGAAATACTCCATTGGTGGAATCATCCAGAGCTCCTCCTCCTCCTTACTCAGACAATAGTTAACACAATTTTTTGGGGGGACAGACAGTGAAGCTGTAGGCCGGCCCCAGTGGATTTCATTAGCTTGAGGCTTCCCAAAGGGACAGAGTAATCTGGTGAGTAGCTATAGGGATAGGCAAGAAACATTATTATCCTTGTCCATGTCAAGGATAAAGACCTCATGCCTGAAACACTCTCTTTCCACATACTGCTGGGGGAAGACCAACCCCCTACCCATAAACTTTAGGGGCTTGGAAGGTGGCCTGTACTTAGCAAGATATCAGTGCAGAATAGCTAAGTGACAGGAAGCAAGCTATGGCCCTTTGGGCTGAGGAAGTGAACATTACAAATGATGTTTGGTTTTGCCTAAACAGGGCCTGGCTCTGTCATTAGCCTATGTTCTTCAAAAGATATTCTCTACACACATGAAGACAGTCCCCAAAAGACAGCAAATAATTGAAATACGTCAAACATCTTGCCACTCTGAATGGCAAGTTCCACATAATTGAGATGAAATATTTAGAAGAGAACTCCTTAGTTCCACTGAGTCAGCAGAGGAGGATTCCGACAACTGTTCCACTTAAGCAGGCTGGGCTCAAACATGCTCCAGATGGTCTAATGTGGGTAGAGGTACAGACATTTCAAGATGCAAACCCCAAGGTACATCTAGGGGAGCACCACTTGCACTCCTCTTAAAATTGGCTGATGACAGCCATGAGCTCAACTAATTGTTAAATGAGCTGGAGCTTCCAACACATTAGCAGCAAGCGCTACCTCCTGTGTGGACCAGCAAGAGGAAAACATGACCACTATGTGGCTTCTGATTCCATCACCTTTGGCTATCAAACTGGCAGTAGCCCTGGATCACACAATCAGAATCGCCTGCCAATACTTTCACTGATTACTCTGTTCAGCTAATAAATTAAAAAAAATAAATCACACCTTAAAGGATTCCAGACACACAAGATTAAGAGAGCATTTCAGCTCGTTAATAAGATGAAAAAGGCACCGACAATTAAACAATAACACGTCACATAATATTAAAAGCACCAATAAAAATATTCAGACATAAAGCTGAAATAGTTACCCTGCCGTGCTTATGAACAGACTATTAATACATACCCTTCCATTTTAACACACAAGTTTCATCCTCGTCTTGTAGTAGTAGGTATTTAAAGCATATGTGCCACCTGGTTTGAATAGCACTGTTGCTTTACTCTCCTAAAGAAGAGAGGCTTAGTTCACTGATAAGTGTTAACACTCAACAACTGGAAGTTTTTTTGTATTTAAAGGCCTGTTTTTTCATACTGTTTGTTAAGGTCTGAAGAAGCGAGCAATCGTGAAAGCGCTTACCTGTTTTTATTTGTTTTTATCTGTTTTTTGGATTTAAATGTGTTCTTACTCTCCACATTGGGAATCTTTTTGTTTGCTGGACTTTGTCTTTGGATATCCTAGATTCCACTCCGTTCTTTTGCTGCAGTGCTTATGAACAGACTATTAATACATCCCCTTCCATTTTAACACACAAGTTTCATCCTCGTCTTGTAGTAGTAGGTTTTTTTTTTTTCATCTACCATTGCATTTCCTTTAATTCTAATAAAAATTCAGTGACACTTTTTTCTCATCATCATTAACACTTTCAATACTGTAAATACATTTCTTAAAGTTGTCACATTCTGTAGAGTATTTACAAAGCAGGTTGGTGTTACAATTAGTTGTATTTAAGTATACTAACTACCAGAGTACAGGATTCCATATAATTTATACTCTACTACAACTTGCCTATAAGTCCAAAGCTACAGCCAAATTAATCATACTGGAGCTACCCCTGACTTTGCCAGTACTGAGGACAGAATGACTACGCCAGAACTGTCTTACAAAACATTCCACTGCCATAATTTTTCTGTCTCACTTGGCCCAAACGACTCACATTTTCAAAATGACATATTACAGACATTATGTTTTGCTCACATTAAAACAAGGAAATGAAAGTAAGCAAGATGCAGCTGTAACACTGGTGTTCCACCAGCAGTACATGGATGTAATTAACTGGACTGCTGTGTGAGAACAGCAGACATAATGAATGAAAAGCTACTGGATATCAGAATCCACTCCAGAACACCACGTGCATACAAGAATATTTTTGGGACACATGGATTCAGGCAAGATTCTGTACAGCACATGCAGAAATTATTTCTTTACAGGAAGGCCCTTATGTTAATGATCCAATCACAGTTAAAGCCACTCAATACAAAGGATTCAACACTTGTTATCCTCTACTCAGAGACCTGCAGTGAATGCCAACAAAACTATAACCATGTGACATATTAAATCTTTACTCAACAACACGCCCCTACAGATTCTAATGGGCCACATGCATGGTTCAGTACTATCCGCAAAGTTCACCCTCAAAGTCATATGCAATCATTGCCCATGTTATAAATGCACCTATTCCAAAAGCTCCAAACCCCTATCAGTTTAAGACTTCTGCCCAATCTTTATCCTTCTAATCCTTGGACAAATACTTGAAAAGCTGGTTTATTCTCAACTGTGTGATCACCTTGCATCCAGCTGGAGACACTAATGAATAATCATTGTAGTTTCTGGACAGGCCGAAGCACCCACATCACATAACCCTTTTTACTCTGAGAGAAGTCATCCTAATGAACATAATGTAATCATACAGGTGCTGTATTTTTTCACCTACTAAGGTTTTTGACCTGGTAAAGCACAACTTACTGCTGCAGTTAAGTTTCAATAACTGCAATTGCTTTCACAGTTTCCAAACAGATATGTAAGTCAATGTCAAAATCAGCTTCTCCACCTCCAAAAATGCATCACATCATAAGGGACCCAAGGGTAAGTTTGTATCCCATTTTTGTTGTCCTTTTTTTATCAACAAATTACCAGCAAATGTACCTCATGTAAAAAAAAAAAAAAAACACTGTAAACAGATGATATGATTTTCAACAGATCCAATAATTCCCGCTCCATAACCAAGAGAAAATTTGAAAATGAGCTTAATCAACTATGATTTTTTTTTTGACATTACACTAGCACATCATCCCATCCCTTAGAAAATATACTACACTTTAGTTACCCCATAATTTGGTCGGACCAACCCCTAAATATTCAACACCATATCAAAGTTACCAAAAACATAATAATCTCTTGACTCTTCTTGGTCGGAAGATATTACACTTCCTGGCCCTTGAGGGCAGGAAAGCTACTGATCAAGGCATATTCCTCGCCCGACTACAGAACAAGTGGCTATTAACTATCCAGGCCTCAAAGAAAAATCTTAAAGATCTGAAAACAACTGCTAGTAACATTTGTAGGTTCCTTTCTCTCTTGCCCCTAAAACTCAGCACCACTGCCAAATCCTCCATAAAGCACAATGGCTGCCAGTCACGCACTGTATACAAATACTACTCAGTTACCTGGTCTTCACACTACTCTGCCAAGACACCCTCCCATTTTTATCCCAATGTCTTCTGCTTTCCACATTTAATTATCAAGTCAGATCCCTCCAAATCACCATAACATCTCTGCAAACTCTAAAAATAAGACAATGGTCAGAGCTCAGCATCTATGTCTAAGGTCACCTGACATGGGAATTGCTTTCCACACATACCTGAAGGAACTATTCCCTTAAGCTTCCTTCAGAAAGAACATTTTTTTTTTTTTTAAATATGCTTCCGGCAAGTGCCAAAGACAGTCACATATCACCAGATTCCTTTCCACTCACAAACTTCTTACACTATCCACTTATGTACATTCCCAATTCTTGCTTTTATTTTTTCTTTTCTTATTATCTGTTTTTTTATCTTTACTACTCCACTATGGAATACAACCCTTTTCTCCTCTAATTTCACTGACTTTTCTATTACTACTGAATTTCACTCCAGCTATGTACAGTTGCACATTACTAATGTACTACATTGTTAGTGGGTTGTTTGCACACTGGTTTCCCTCTTTGCTTCACTGTTTCCATATTGATAAACTCTTCTGTGTTTCACTGTTTTTCTTTTATGAACCCCCAGAATGAACCCGAAAATGGGTCCATGGTCACCACTACTCCACCCTGGTTAAGAAATTCAAATAAAACAGTACTAATGCTGCCTTTTTGGGGTACGCAAATTATTCAGGTTTTTTCAGCTTTACAAAACTACAGTTTTAATTATGATGTTGCAAAGGTAAATGTCACAGGAGGGAAAACTGGGTCACTTTGATAAAAGAAATCACAATATAAAGTGTGTTAAGTGAACAACATGAACAAAATTCCGGTTCCAAAACAGAACAACATAATATTGTCTAACCTTTACTGAAAAACATAAAACTAGGTGTTTGTATACTGCAATATAATTTAGGTTTGCAACAACGGAAATAAGATCACTGTGACTTTCATTACAGCAATGGGATCTTGGCAAATATGTAAACAATGTACTAAACTTTTTCTCACTGTTTTGACATTTAAAACAGTTAAAAACAGGCAAATAAATGAACTCCTGTTCTGTAAAGTAGTACAACGAAGTCTGAATGGAACTGCAAAAAATGCACTTCTTAATTAGATAACAGGTTGTTTCGCAAATTTAATTTTAGCAGATAAAAGAAGACTGCATCAATGTCTAGTTGTTAAACACCATAAGCTTTATTCAAATTTACTTCTAAGCGCATACATAGCACTACTTAAAAAAAACTGTATAAACTTATAAAATACTTTTAACTTGATAATATGATAAATGCAACCTCGTATGCTTTCTGAGTGGCTGAAAATGGGTTTCATATACAAAAAATAAGTGTAAGTGTGTGTATGTATGTATATATATATATATATATATATATATATATATATATATATACATATATATATATATACAGATATAAATTAGATCTATAGATATAATAGTTTAGATTATATAGTTTTATAAAATGTATTTTTTATTTTTTATTCCAACAATCCTTTCATTCTGAATAATATTCAAGGATGTTCATTCACTAACATGTTTTAACAATTTTTTAATAGTCTTTTAAAATATTTCAACTCCATATTAGCTTAATAGTCACTTATTCATTCATCTAGTGTTTTATAATGGAATTTTAGTAAAGGTGTCTTTAGTCCTTTAAATGTACAAATGGGCATGATTGATTGCTAAATTGATTAATGACTGATGATATATAAATGTTACTCAACTGGCTAGTTAATTGTTTCTGAAGAAGTCAAGGAAGTGGACGAAAACGCAGTGGGTGTTGTTGACTGTAAGGCGTTTATACATCTGAATAAAGTGTTTTAACTAAAAGGATCGGACTGCAGTCTTTGTGAACCTTGGCTCTGGGTGGCGATTTACCATCTTCGTTTACTGCTTGGTGGTGTTTGCAGATATACATATAGACACACATGTATATGTGTGTGTGTGTGTGTGTGTGTGTGTGTGTGTGTGTGTGTGTGTGTGTATATATATATATATATATATATATATATATATATATATATATATATATATATATATATATATTGCACGTACCACCCACACAAGCAAGTGTCCACAAGTGCATATTTATCTGTGTGTACAGGAACATTTTCCAGTCAGTTGGCACTGTAAGACTCACAAGCTACAGGATGATGTTAGCTATCAGTTTTCCAGGGAACTGCTCCCAATTCTTTTGGTCTGCACCATGCAGATGATCATTTTTTTTCCACAAAGAATATATTCTAAGGGGTCTGAAAGGTGCCTATGCAATTTCAGAAAACTCTTGGCTACTTCTCTTCTATAGCAAAAATAACGTAATCCACAGCAGAAAACATAAACTACGTTACATTATTAAGCTTATTATCAGTATAACAAATACTTAGTTTTACAAATAATTTGTTACAGTTATTTATTTATTTTATTCGCCATTTGTTAACCAGGTTAGTCCAACTGAGCCATTGATTCATTTTCAGTGGAAACCCAAGGAAAAAATCTCCAAGAAAACAAAACTTTAGTATCATGATTACAATACTGTACAATACAAGAAATAAACAACATTCATACAGGATAAAAACACAAGAAAAATCTAGCAAAACTAGACTTTCCACTGTGTGATACCTTAAATCTCTTGTATCAGAGGCAACATGGAATATATGCTAAGTACCCTTTAAGGATATCAGGTGTTGCAGCTAAATGGCAGCACTGAATGTCCATGACTTTTTCTTTTACTTTTAAGTCTATTTATGGACAATTTCAAGCCAATAAAGCCAAACCCCTCTAGCTGTGGACATGCATGTATTTGCCTTCTTATGGCATCATAAGCACAGCATAAGACCTTATTAATTGTTGTTTTAGGCTGCTGATTAACTTCCATGTGTGTTTGTGGAAAACGGGCTCCCTGCTTCATTGCCCAAATGAACAAGTACCATGCCCAGCAAGAGAGTCACAGCTTCCTCTTCTAACTTCCAAGGTCCCCAAGTGTTGTCAGAAGTGGTTTAAGAAGGGAGACAGAGTACGTGTTGTGGGCAATGGAAGGAGATCATAGGAAGTTACTAGGCTACTGACCCAGAGGTCATTTCAAGCCTAGCGGTTTCATCCCAATGTAATACCACAGATACTCTAGTCAGTACCAATGATTATATTTAGTAATGACTGCCCACGTCCAAGAGGGTTGTGGGCACTATCCCTGGTAAGAATTTATGGTGCCCATCCACTCGTCCGGGTTCCTTTTGAACAGTGTCATAGAAGTGCTCTGCTTCACATGAACTGGTAGCCTATTCCAAAGATGCGTCAGTCACTGGGAGATAAATTTGTCCCTCCAGCACGTCCTATTCAAGTAGCTGGCCATATTTAGGTCCCTGGAACTGGTGGCTCTAGTCCCATCTGACTTACAGATCTGCAGAAAATTCATTAGGTTTGTGTTGGAGATTGCTCTTTAAGCTAGGCATAAGTCTCCCCTAAGAAGTCTATACGATACTGAG
Source organism: Protopterus annectens (assembly GCF_019279795.1). Classification (NCBI taxonomy): domain Eukaryota; kingdom Metazoa; phylum Chordata; order Ceratodontiformes; family Protopteridae; genus Protopterus; species Protopterus annectens. Next base: position 308,722,827 of record NC_056731.1, read on the forward strand.
TGGAGTTTAGTCGGTCTGTGTAAGGCATGTGTTGGAGTTCCTTGATCTTCTTAAGTTAGAAAGCACTGAGTTCTTTCCAATTGCTGCAGGCGCTTTGTACAGTACACGCCAAAAGGGGCATTACACTCAATTATGGGTCTAATTAGTGATGATTACAGAGGGATTATAACCTACTTTGCACTACAGACTATGCCTTTGCTAATCAAGTGTGCTACATAGAAATCCTTCCTTACTACAGTAGACACATGGTGGTCAAGGTTAAGTTTGCAGTCTTCTTGTGACTCCAGATCTCTTACCACTTTGCAGGTACATAGGGTATGGTTGTTAATCTGATATTGCAAAAGGACATTGTTTTTACCGAAGGGAATGATGATGCATTTCCTTGTATTCAGTTTGAGACCATGACTAAGACACCAGTTGTTGATCTGCATAGGACCCTCCTGAAGTAAACTGACATCATCTGAGGATTCAATAATTGCACCCAGTTTGCAGTCACATTTGAAGAAATCCACCAGGCTTAACAGGCAGGATCTGCCCTTGAAGTAGAATTGGATCGGATCCAAGGTTTGGATGTTGCCTATGTCTTTATTTATGAGGTTCATACATTTCATGACTTTACAGATCAGGCTGGCCAGACTTATGGGTCTATAACTCCCTGGGTCTGTTGCTAAGCCACCTTTGTGGACAGGAATGACTGTCAGTGTTTCTCCAGTCCGCAGAACAAAGCCTGTTTGAACAGGGTACTTAATGGTGATGCTAGTTCATGTTTTAGTTTGTTTAGAAGATGGGCTGGTTTTCTGCCATAGACAAGGCTTTAATGACCTGCTCTTCGGATATGTAGGGTGGGGGGATGGGGAGTTGGGGGCAATGTTTGTGATAAGTTTGGAGGGGGATAAGGGAGTGAAATTTTCACCAAATCTGTCCGCTAGCAGGTTTGCTATCTCTGCAAGATCAGTGTGTATGATGCCGTTAGTCACTAGTTCTGCAGATGCTTGGGTCCTACCTTTTAGGCTACGTACATAGCTGTAAAAGGTCTTATGGTTATCCTTGGCTGTGATTGCTAAGTTTTTCTCAAAGTTACCCTTAGATGATTTGACATGTCTTATTTGCCTGCTGAGGATGACAAGGGTGCTTTTCCATTGTTGGGGCCTTGCCTTAGCTTTCTCAGACAGCAACTTTTTGCATTTGTTGATGCTAGATGTCCACCCGGGTGGCTTTTTTTTTTTTTTTACTTGGAGCTCTGACTTTGATGGTCTCTGGAACAGCTGAGTCTATACACTTAAACAAATGATTGTACAGGGCTTTAGTGTAAGCTTTGGTGTAGTTATCACTGCCAGCTGGGGGTGGGACTTGGAATGCATTTACACTATCCCCTAAGAGATTATAGTTTGCTTTGGTGAATTTTTTTTGTCTGCCTTGGCCCTTTGTGAATTCTGTTGCTAGTGCCAATTCGAAGGTGACTGATTTGTGGTCAGATTTAACTAATGAAGGTCTGACAGTTGCAGTGGTGCATCTGTTTATGTTAGTAAGGACCACATCTATTATGTTTATTCCTCTTGTTGAAGTTTGATCAATTTGTTTCAGGGCATTTGAGTTAACAAAGTCAAGGAACTTCTGCACTAGTGAGTTGGGGCTAGAGTAGGTTGCCTAGTTGATGATGGGATAACTGAAATCCCCCATGACCAGAGTGTTTGGCAATATTTGGATTGACTCCAGTTTGGTCAAGTACACCTCATGTGTATCATGATCCATGGAGGAGGATCTATAACTAGCTGTGACTTGAATGGGGGTTCTTACTCACAGTAATCTGAACTTGGAGCAACTTCATGGAGTTGTCCAGCCTAACTAGTCGGGAGGTGAATTTATCTCTAATATAGACAGAAACATGACCTCCATTGGCTCTCACACATTCGTTTTGCGGTCTGAAGGTGTGGAAGGCATTGTAGCCTTGCAAGGCCAGGGTACTCTCTGAGGCCTTGAACCAGGTTTCTGTGAATGTACAGACATCTACATCTTCCAGTGATAGAAGTGCTTCCAGGGTGTGCAGTTTTTGGTTTAAGCTCCTAGTGTTTAGCAGCATAACCCTTATTTTGTTATGCTTGGCAATTTTGTTTTTGAGACCTTGCCTAAAAAAGGCACTACGGGGGAGGCAAGAGCTTTGCCGGCTGCCGAAAGCCTAGTGGTGCCAGGTGCAACCATCTCTGGCAAAGCAGCAAGGTTGGTCTTCCATATCATCCCTCTACGTGGTCAGAAAGTACTATTCCCAACTTCTGTAATTTTTAAGCCCTTGCTGCAAATGCTGACAAAGCTTAAATTGATTGATGATTCCCATCTTCAAAGACTTAAGCTACTTAAAGCATGTATTCACATTCTCCAAGATTTCTCTGTAGATGTTAGATTACCTCACACATTTGCTGATTTCTCCACACTAAGGGAGATTCAACTGACTACTTACAACAGAATGTAGAGTATCTTTTGCCATGCCAATGGCATCTTTACCCACCTTTTTAAATTACATAAACTTTTCTTGCTCATCCTATTCAAACAAGGAAGAGCCCAGAAAACCTTTATGTAGTGCAATCCACACTGTAACACTTTTCTCCGGATGTTACATAGACAGCACTGTCAAAACATAAAAGCTGAAGCTCCAAGCTGCTCAGTATGAGTATCCTTTCTGCTGCCTAGCCATCGCTCACATACAAGGAGAATGAAAATCAAGGCTGCTAGAAGATGGCAAGTCGTGCGCAAAACGTAATCTGAAATTCTCAACAATAACATGGAATAGAAGATGCAACTGCACGCTTTTAAATGCGGCAAGTAAGTTTTGACTCTGTTGGCAGGGTGGGGGTGGGGTTAAGAGGCCAGAAACTGATTTGAAAACTTCCTTTGCAGAGCTGACACAATAAAGCTGACTCAGATTCACTTCTACAATGGAGTGATTCCACAGAGCCCAGAAGGTATGTCAAAGTCAATAACAAAACAGCCCCAAAAATCAAATTAACAGATTTGGTAAACAAGCGCCAAGGTGTACTGGCCACAGAGGAGACTGATGCCTTGGATCCCATGGTGCAACTTGCAGATGTTCATGTAGTCACTGAACTCCTTTTTGAAAGTAAGAACTGGAACTGATGGGCTGAGCTTAACAGAGGAGGGGAGTTTATTCCACAGGTGTGTGGACATTTTTAGGACACAGTCTCTTTACATGGTACAGCTGTATTCATTTTTATGGAGGCCACGTACCGTCTTTCAGACTGCAAGATTATGGAGTGCTAAGATGAAAAGCTAGACTGATTTATGCAATTAACAATACTTCCTAGTGAGATTACATTTTACAAATATAGTCTAGGCTGTGGCTTCTGTCACTTTAATGAAATTCTGTTATGAATGATGCAAAGTATTTCTGAAAATTAGAAACTGTTGTCATGCTTTTACCATTTTATAGGTGCATAGGTAAGTACTAAAGCTGCCCTTGCTGGCCATTTTATGCCTAGCCAACTTCCCTTTTTGTGCTCAACATACCCTATCCCATTATGTTACAGACTGACCTTGCCCATCTCATAAGTCAATAAAGTACAGCTGTGTAAAATCTTACCATAAAGGTAGATGTCCTTCTCTTCACTGCTGCAGTACTGATAACATTACAGACTCCCTTCCTAGGACAGCCAGATGTCCGTCCAGTATACCAAAGCCTTAGGTTGCTTTAAGGTATGCTGTACATCACACGTATGCTCCTCGAGTAGCGTAGAGCATAAAGGTGACCTTTGGACATACCATCTTCAGAACTGAAAGCCCCAGTAGGAACACCAGTCCAAGGAAAAGCAAGAGGTAACCAGTACATGCAGAAGACAAATGGACCAGGGGGAGGAGGGAGATTGTGAATACTGCAACAGTAACAAGAAGGGCACCTACCATTATGGTAAGATTTTATACAACTGTACTATGTCCTTCCATTTCACTGTTGCAGTATTCATAACATTAGGGAAAGTGCCAAAGCACAGGAAGAAACTTGGGAAGAGGAAGGACCAGCAGAGCTCTTTAAGTAGCCATAAAGGATGGCACTAGCAAAACCAGCCCTAGCTCTGGAGTTTAAATCCAACTTGTGGTGCTTGGTAAATGTATGCACAGAAGTCCTGGTAACTGCCTCAAAAATAGAGTTAGTAATCAATCCCTTGAAAAAAGCACCAGAAGAAGACAAAGCCCTAGTAGAATGAGCCTTTACAGAATAAGGAAGGCTCTTACCATGAAAAGAATAGAAAAAAGAAATAGCTTTTGAGATCCAAGAAGAAATAGTCTGCTTGGACACAGCTAATCCTAAGGACATAGGGATGAAAGGAAACAAAGAGCTGATTAGATTTCCTAATAGTCTTACTCTTATCCAAACAAAATCTGAGTTGTCTATGCACATCCAACATGTGCAGCACCTTCTAAGTGGCAGATTGCCAAGAAGGGAAAACAGTGGGCAAATGAAGACTGATTAAGGGACAACTCATTCACCACCTTGGGCATAAAAGAAGGATTAGTACGCAAGGACACCCTGTCCTTGCAAAACAAAAAAGGAAGTCAAGACATAAGGGCTTGAAGCTCAGACACCCATTTGGCAGAAGTAAGGGCTAACAAAAGAACAGTTTTCCAAGAGCAATGTTGCAAAGAAGCTGAAGATGCAGGCTCAAAGGGGGCCCGAGTCAGTTTCTCCAAAACAAAATTAAGATCCCAGGGAGGAGGAACAGGCTTAATATGAAGGACACCTTTAAGGAATTGTTTAGCTTCAAATCTAGAAGCTAAAGGAGGAGACAAAGGCAGACAAGCAGAGAGAGCTGATAAGTGGGCCTTAACAGAACAATAAGCCAACTCAGCACTGAGCAATTCGCACAGATAAGAGAGAATCAAAGGAACATTCACAGAAAGTGAATCCAGGTTATGAGAAAGACACCAAAAAGAAAACCGCTTCCATTAGGATAAGTAGGATTTCCTAGTAGTGGGTTTCCTGGCCTCCTGCAAGAGCCTAAGGATGTCCTCAGAAAAAAATGTGTTTATGTAGAATCAAAATCCTATCACCCAAACAGTCAATTGAGGAGTGGACAGGTGGGGATGGATGAGAGAGCCCTTGTCTTGTGTGAGTAGGTCCACCTTATGAGGTAACTTGTGATGACTGCTCTCAGCTAAATGCAGAAGAGGAGGGAACTAATGCTGTCTCGGCCAAATGGCAGTCACCAACACGATTTTGGGAGAGTTCTGTTGAATTTTGAACAGGACTTTTGGAATGAGGGGAAAGGGAGGGAAAGCATAAAGAAACGTCCCTGAGGGAATGTAAAATGCCTTAAGAGTCGCTTGATACTGGACAGCAATATCCTATACCAGGAAAGCCAGCCAGCAAAGATTAGATGAGCACATGCCCCCCCCCCCAATTTGTTTACATACCACATCACTGTGGTGGTGTCTTTAAGCACCTTGAGAGGTCCTGGGGAGAAAAGAGGCTGAAAAGCCTGAACAGCCAGCATCTCTTTGACACTGGTGTGCTCCTTCTGTTGAAGAGGAGACCAGACCCCCTGCACCCTTAGGGAACCAAAAAGTGCTCCCCATCCCATGTCTGAAGCTTCTGTGAACAGCTCTTGAGAGGGAAGGGGGGGTGAAGGGGAGCCCTGGATTGAAGGACAACTGCTGGACCCACCAGTGGAGTACCACTGAAACTTCCTCATATGAAATTTGGCCAGATGGAGCATAGGGATGGTGGATATCATGAAACCCACAGCTCTCAGAAGATTCCTGGCTGTAATGGAAGCCAGAGGAAGAAGAGTTTAAAAGTAGGAGGTGACGGTCAAGGGCTTGGACAGAGGCAGGGATGCCAACAAAGGCACCGTCTGAATCCTGCAACCCAGAAAAACATGGTCCTGAGAAGGAGTCGGAGAAGACTTTTTGAAGTTTACTGTAAACCCCTGGCTCTGAAGAACTAGAGAGGATGCCTGAAACAGCAGGTTGTCCAAATAGATAAATACTTGGATCCCTTGAAGCCTGCAAAAAGCAAACACAGGAGTGAGGCATTTGACGAATACCCCTGGGGCATTAGCAAGGTCAAAGGGCAAAGCAGAGAACTGAAAATGCCAGGAAGTAACAGAGAAACACATTCCTGAAAAGGGTATGGATTAGAATATGGACAGAAGCATCCTTGAGATCCAAGAGGGAACAAACTCTGAAGGGGCAACATCTGAAAAGTGGGCACCTTCAGAAAACTGTTTATATGAGAGAGGTCTAGAATTGGTCTCCAAGTACCCTCCTTTCTGGGTACTAGAAACATCCTGCAGTAAAACCCCCTCCCTCATTGGGACACAGGCACCTCTTGAATAGTACCCTGGGTCAAAAAGTCCTGAAGCACCCTCTGGGGAGAAAGGAGAGTTGTTCCTGAGGGGGCTGAGGATTATCCATAAAAGGGGAAAGGGATTTCCACACCATGAAATACCCCTAGCAAATAATGGACAGAACTCAGGAATCCTGTAGCCAAACAGGAAGAGAGAGGGAGAGACAGAGAGACAAACAGAAAGAGGAAAGTGGCTGGGAAGAATAGGATATTCAGATAGCACCTGGTTTATCTGGAAAGGAAGACTTCTGAGGCCCCGAAGACTGAGTAGCCCTAGCGGGAGCAGCCCACTTGCCACCCTTTTTGCCCTTAGGAGGAGGTGAGATTGCCTGTGAACAAAGGCTGGCTTATTGGGATAGTTTCTCTGAAATTTAGGAAAAGGAGAAACAAATGCACTTGAGTTCCTGTTAACACTTTCACTTATCCGGAAGGGACTTAAATCAGCAGCAGCTTCACTAAACAAGTGTTTATTATCAACAGGGGTATCCATCAACTTAGCCTTGATATCATCAGACAAAGGTTGAAGTCGAAGCCAAGAATACCTCCTCATCACTGACCTAAAAGCAGCAGCCGTAGAGAAGCATATGCTGCATCTTGACTACACTTGATGGAATGATGAACCACCTCGAAGGAAGTCCCCAACAGGGAAAGAGCAGTTTTACCTTCAGAATCTGAAAGATCACATATAACCTGAGAAGCCTGAGAGAGGAAAGCCAACACATACCTGGACATATGGGTATAATAATTAGCAGCCCTAACAGCCAAGGTAGCCGAGGTGTAAACCTGATCTAGCCTTTCCATAGTTCTATTGTCTTTATCAGAGGGCAGTACCTTTGGCGAAGGAAGTAATTGAGAGGGCTTGTCAGAGGCTACAGACACCAGTGAGGGGTCAGCAGCAGGACACTTGTGCAAAAAGTTAAAGTCCTCAGGTGCTCTATAGAACCTACCAGGTTTCTTGGGAGCAGGGGGCTGAGAATCTGGAGCTTTAGAGGCATTGGAAAATGCACCCAACAAAGCAGCCAAAACAGGAGGAACTGCACAAGGTATAGGACATTCCATCTACAACAACTCACAGTACCTCTTACTAATCTCAGAGACCTGAGCACAATCCCATTTAAAGAACTCCATCATCCTGGAGATTGTGTCCCCAAAAGAAATCTCTTGAAAGGGAGTGTCAGGACTGGTAGATTCCTCTTCCTCTGATTCACAGTCCAAAGGAGAAGGATTTGAGAACAGTAAGCAAGGGATCAGAATCCAACTCCTCCTCAGAGGAATCGTGTTCCCTGTGTCTTTTAAGGGGAGTAGAGGACCAAGGGGAAGCTGGAACAGAAACACCCTAAGGAGGTTTCAATTTTATCAAAGCACTAAACAAACTCTGAATGAAGGCCTGCCACTCACTCTGTGGATCCTCAGAGGCAGGAGAAACAGGTTTATTTTTTTTTATTTCTTCAATGGGACGTCTGCCTTACAAAACTTGGAAGACTCTGACACAGGATGGCAATCAATAACAGTAGTAGGGACTGCTACTCTGACTAAAATCTAAGGAACATCCCTAGGCCCCACGGAAATGATCAACCGTGGTTCCCCTTGAATGTGTCTAACAGACACCTGCAAAGCCTTCCTGGATGTGCTTAAAGCCAGATCCTCTCCGGCCTCCAAGCCGGTTGTGGCAGAGAAATCTGACAACAAAGCTGGGCGAACTCCCAGGCATTCACTCACCTCAGAAGAAATGTCCAGCATAGGTTGAACAGTGGAAGATTCAGCCTAGGCTTCTTGGCCACCTTCTTCCCTGATGGCTGTCCCTTGGGGCAGGAAGTTCATTCTACAGTATCTTTCGCGAAAAGTTTAAGTCACTGATTTTCAAGATACAGCACCAAAGAAGAAAGTCTACTACGCAAAGTTTTAGGTACAAAAGCCTGACAAATGGAATAGGATGTATGGTCGTGTGAAGCACCAAGGCAAAACAGACACTATTTGTGGAGGTCTTTATATCAGTCTCCCACACAGGCATTTACCCTTCTTGGATAAGAAGAAGAAACCCTGAAAGCAACAAAAAGACAAGTAAAAAGGAACCCCAATGGTGCACTTGTATGAAATGGCTCTGTGAATCCAGTAATGGAAAGTAGGCATTCAAACCAACAGCAAAGAAGTTCTGAGGACAGTACACCTGGACATCACCTTTATGCCCTATGCTATGTGACAAGCAAACGTGTGACATACAGCATACCTTAACGCAACTTAAGGCTTTGGTAGACTGGCTGGATGTTGGGCTGCCCCAGGCAGGGGATCCCTAATGTTATGAATACTGCAATAGTGAAATGGAAGGACATCTATACATTACCCCTAATAAGAATAACAGGGATCATACCACAGATAATTTAAGGGGACCCATGCATGAGATAAAGCATTTAGAAGTTGCCTCTGTCCATTAGTTGTACAAAGAGCGGTTTGGGACAAATTCTGCACTTGAAAATAGACAGGAATGAACTTTGTTTAATGTGGATGGGGAGCCTGTTCCAGGGCAGTGGTATCCTCTGTGAGCTATACCTGTCATTCCAAACCATTCAGTTGATGTTGCAGAAAAGGTATAGATCCCTAAACCAAGTATTCTTGATGCCATCTGCCTTCCTAATGTGCAGCAAATCCAACAGCAGTGGATGCCTTGTATGCCAAACACCACTCTTACCAGTCTATAGGATACAAAGTATAGTGACAGGGCTTTGAGTCAGTCTATGTAGGGCAGGTTGTTTAGGCCTTGTATCCTTTTAATAGAGTATCTATGTGGGTGTTCCATTTTTTGTATGTGCCTGTACAGATACATGGCAAAGGGGGCATTATATTCAGTAACTTAATCAGGGTTGAGTAAAGGGGGACAAAGACATCCCTAGAGGTAGACACAATTCCTTTATTTATAAGTTGTGCAATACAAAAGGACTTTCTTACAACAGTACACATATGTTGGTCACATGTTGGGCCACTGTCCGCATATTTTGCCTACTCATTCTATAGGGTTTTTACCCAAAAATGGCAAAAAAGTGGGTTTTTCAGCATAACTTATGCTTTTCTGCACTGATAATGTCTCCACATCAACTTACGGGGTTACTGTTATTTTCTAACTTGTTATACCCCAAAATAGCCTGAAAGAGGACTGCCATGGGTTGCTTGATTCTGTTTTACAGTTAATGCTTTCTCCTCCCTCATTCCATTTTAGAAGGACAGTGAGATACCCCTATGCTTCATATGGATGGGGAGCCTGTTCCACAGCATGGGGATCCTCCGAAAAAACATATCCGTCTTGCCAACATGTCTTATTTATTTCGCAAGCAAAATTTAAATCCTTGGATTTAGTAGTTGTGATGCTGTTTGTTTTGCATCTGCAAAAAAATGACCATTACATATGGATCCATGGATGCCATGTGTGGCAGGCATAGGCCGCCTCTCAGTAACCTGTAGGAGACTGAAAATAGAAATAGGGCTTGTGTTTATACCCTGGAATCTTCTGACAAGGAACCTTTGTGGATGTTCCAACTGTTGCATATGTCTGGTCAGATACATGCAGAAAGGGACATTATACTCAATGATGGAGAAGATAATGAACGAATAAAGTGGCACTATGACTTCTTTAAATGTGGATGCTATGCCCTTACTTATAAGTTGGGTGACATAGAATGATTTTTTTTACTACCTTGGCCACAACTTGGTCAAAAGCCAAATTATTCTCTACATATGTTCCTAGATTCCTGACCATCGGATAAACTTTTAGGGTGTTCTTACCAATGGAATAATTGGCCTGAGTGGCCATTTTCCCAAAAGGCAATACAGTGCATTTCTTGACATTTAGCATTAATTCGTAACTTTGGTACTAGTCATTTGTCTGTGTTGGGCCCGCTTTTAAGATGTTTGTGTCATGGGGGAACCTATGATAGCTCCCAATTTTCAGTCATCTGGGAACTTAATCAGCAAATGGTCCTTGGCATTAGCCATTACCTCTGAGAAGCAGATGCCAGATAGCAGCAATCCCAGCATGGACACCCGAGATACCCTGCTGGAGAAAGGTCTCTTAGTGGAGGTGGCCTCACCAATCTCAACTTCTGGGTCCTGTCTGAGCCAACTGGCAATCCAGTGAGTTATGTAGGGGATTTATGCCTATTTTGCCAAGTTTCTCAACTATATCGGAGTGATGTATTACACTGAACATCTTAGTCATGTCCAGGTAGGAGGTATGCATAATTTTCCCATGTATTGCCTTAGAGACCTTCTCAAAGATGTCCACCAGATTTAGTAGTGTGACCTTCCCTTGACAAAGCCAAACTGGACTAGGCACAGCATCTGAAGGTTGTCTATGTCTTTGTTGACCATTTCCAAGATAATTTATTCCATGGCTTTTCCCGGAACAGCAAATCCTAGAGGTTCCCTATAATGCCTGTTAAATTATATTTTGTAGTAAAGTGTTTTACAGGTTCCACAGCATCACAGATGGACATCTGGTTCATGAAATAACCACTTCCTGCTGGCAGATTCAGGTTTCACATAAATATGAAACACTTTGCCCTGAATGCGGAGCACGCACTCCATCAACGCTTCAATAACTGTATTCCCAGTCACTTAAGATTTGAACACTACTAGTTTAGCAAAGGGTGGCCTAAGGACTACTGTAACAGATTATGGACATTTCTACTTCCAGTGTAAGAGTCTAACTCTGCATGCTGCAAGTTCAAGATCATTCACATTAGTTTTTTGACAATCTGGTACATAATTAGAGGCACTTCAGCCCTTTCAGTTACAGTTCATTTACAAACTGTAAACTTGCAAATCCATGCTTTAGTCTTGATCCATGAATCAAAATCCAGTACCTGATCCAAGAAGTTAACCATCAGTGAGCAGCTATTTCTTCCATTCTAGCATTTTTTTCTTAATGCTTCGTGTAATGATTTTCCTTCATAACACATTATGTACCTCTTGCTAAAGCTATTTTTTTTAACACTGAGTTGCCAAGCTCCTAAAATACTGACTTTTCAGGATTCCTTCAAATAAGACATTTCAGCTTCATTGTTCTGATGCAGCCATCCCTTAATATATTAAGTCAGGTAATCTGTTACAATTACTCCAAAAATCTTTAACAGCATGTCTTCCTTCTGGTGCCCCATCCTTCAATCTGGTGTTTGTTCTTTTAACAGTGTCATGTCATCTCCCGTTCTCACTTTTCTGCCTCCACTACAAGGCAACAGAGATAACCACTTATACTGATAATGCATCAGAAAAGTGTCATAAGAAATATCTTATTTCACAGCTATTACCTTTTTATTTCATCTTTTACACGAACAAACTCATTAGAAACCTTTCAGTGTAATGTGGAAGCAGAAAGGAGAGGGGCCCTATTCACTTCTTACATATTTAGTATTCATTTCTAAAGTCCTAGTTTCCAGTTTTTACATCATTTACTTTAGCACCCAGTAACCAAACAGTCACTCTTTACTTTTTCAAACCACAGATGACTGAATGACCATTCTTGAGTATAGCCTTCAGTAACAAGCATACCCTTTTCAACCTCCATTCTCTCCATGCGCTCCTTTGGTGAATCTTCTATTCATATCTTCCTTTACGTTAAGGTCAAGGTTAGTACAAATGGCTTTCCCTTTGTCTCTCTCCTTACATCCAGCTTAAAGGCATATTTTACACAACCTCAGTAAAGAAACTACTATCACCCCCCCCCAAAAAAAAAACACCTCTTAGTTTTCTTTTGTTTTTTAATCACCTTGTGATGCTTAACACACCTTGGGGCAGTTAAATTTTCCTATTTTCCCTAAAACAGACTAAGACACACACCTAACATTTCTATACATTCTCCATTTTACATTTTCCTTGCATTCTAATACTATCTCACAACAACTTACATGACTCTGTGCTTCATGATTCTAGGCCATTTCCTAGAACTAATATTCTGTTAATTAATCCATTTATCCTCCCACATCCCCTTTCCCCATTCTCTACATATTGGGTCATGGTGTCTTATCAACTGTGACAGCCATGCAAAGGGAATGTTCACAGTGCCAGGTGGCTAGCTGGCCATGTTAATCATCACTACCATATTTTCTATCGAGAATGTCACACTTCATCTCCCAAGGACAAAGAAAATGTACATTCTCCACACACAAGGAGAACACATATTTTAACAAAAACATCAAGAAGTTTCCAGTATACTTCTTTCACAACACTTCTAACTTAAATGGTTACTGTGTGCAGCTCAAAGTAATACATTTTCTAAAGTGGGAACATTAACAATTTTTATTATTTCTCTAGACTTTAGCGATTTGGAAAAGGAAATGACATTCACACAGAGAAAGAACTTTAGAGGGCACCCCTTCTTACCAGCGTACTTCATACCATACAAACTCACCTCACAGTCTCAGTCACTTCCAGACTGCTGTTACCTACCACACAAGTTAGATAAAACTACATTTCAGATATTAGATAAAGTGGTAGAACTCCTTCTCTTACTTACTATAATGATAGATCAGTCATGTTTTTTTCTGTCCTTCGCAACCAGTGCATTCGATGTCGGCACTCAAAGAATCTCAGAATCTTCATCCCAGGAGTTCTGCCTTCTCTACCCATAACTCCCTGCTCTAATTGCCTCTCCTCAAATGGTCTTACAACCGTGTATTAATGGAATAAAGATAATTTTTGCAATAAATAAGGCCAAGGGTTGCATAAGGGCCCTCTCTCAAACAGCTTTGAGGTTAGTCCACACAGCTGGTTAAGAGCACAACTAAGGTGTAAATTTGGAGGTGGCATGAAGGAAGGGATGGTTGAGAGGGTTGGAAGAAGACAACGTAGATCTATCATTATAGTAAGCACATATCTTTCATAGCTGATGTTATCTTTTCCATCCATTTCAACTTGTGGGATAGAGTTCAAAACCAGGGAGGTACTAGGAGAGAACATTCTGCAAAATGGTAGGAAAAAAAAGATTTGAAAAGTATACTTTTTTAACTGAGGATCTCAAGACCATGACCTGAACTTGTGGTGGTAAATGAGATCAGAGAAGAGGCAGTTAGAGCAGGGAGTTACGGGCAGAGCTCCTGGACTGAAGATTGTAAGAGTGACGGTGTTGGAACAGAGTCAAATCCAATAATCCACAGGTCGAGATGGCAGAAAAGACAAAATCAAATCCAGTGATCTGCTCAGTTTTCTGTTACATCTATCCCACCAAAATCATTGTTACATCTTTTATTTGCAAGTAATTTTAAATTCGTGTGACAATACTTCAAATGTCCTCAACATGAAACAATCCCATTCCAGTTGTCATAATGTCTTCTTTCTCTCATATCCCTCCTCATTCCAACTCCATCTGCTCCACAAACTATGCACTGTGCAAATCATGCTTTTCCCTTTCTCTTCTCACATATAAATGTCCAGATTGCAAGATATGTGCTCATACCAATCCTTATGAAATCAACATTCCCCCTTCACCTATGTTGTATATATTTTGTCAGGCTGCATCTGTACAGCTGCCACAACTGTACACAGTACTACACATGGAACCTTACCAATACCCTGTACAATAGTGCTATATCCTTCAGTATGTATGTGTTGATCAATATGTATGTATACCTTTACAAAGCTTTCTAGGGGCTTGCACAAGTGTAATAATGCTGAGCACGTGTAAGCCTGACTGCCATTTTGCAGTTAGCTGTTGAGATGTAAGCATGTATATCTGTGTAGCCTGTCAATTAATCAGTTTGTTTAGATTTTGCACTGCTACTATCCATCCTGATGTGTTTCTGTGTAATAAAACATATAAACAAACTACCCCGCCTGCTCATCTTTAATGGGAAACAAGACAAGCGACATGGTGTCAGAATGGGATGCAGAAATCCATATTCCGGACTGAGAAGGCACTCAGTTAAAGGTGGAGGGAATACAGAGGAGTGGGGTTAATTTGCAAACACAGGTCAGAAACATATTTCAGTTATCAAAGGTCACTTAAAGGAGAACAGCACCCATAGACTCAAAAAAAGTGTTTTATTTCATCATGGTTTAGTGTTTCTTGCATTTTAACACCACTCTGGGACCTGGCATCTTGAAGTAATTCTGATTGTTTAGACTGCTTCTAGATATTCCAAAATGCAGTGCTCGTCTGTAAAAAGTTACATCACGCAAGCCTCATTCTCCCTAAAGCTCCTGTCACTGCACTGATTTTACACTACACTACTGTCTTTCAGTCAGTTTTAAGTAACATTTCATGCTGTTCAATGACTACTTAAAACACAAACAGTGCAAATGCCACAGAACAGACTTTAAAAGTGCTTTTTACTGCTACATCTTTTTAGAATGGCTAAACTGCATTTTTTGTGAAGCTTGAATTGTACTACTTTGACTCATCTCCCATCCCCCTTCACACCTAACTTCCCTAGCTGTCAAAGTGCTAAGGGTAATTTGAGCTGTTACCTGCTGTGATTGACAGCTCACAGCAGGAGACTTGACTCATGTACTGTTTCTGTGCTGTACCTTTACTTTCTGTATGGGCAGAGGAAGGATCAGGGAGCTGTGACATCACAGCATGGGCAGGTTTTTAGGACAGTCATGGTGATGTCAGTCGGGGGAGGCAACTGGCCAGAAAACTACCTGTATTCAGTGGTCTTGATGACAACAATGAATTGGAGACTGCAGCAAAGGCGGGATAAAAGTTTTTTGAAAGTGAAACCACCAGAGTACAGTAAGGTACTGTTCTAGTGGAGAGAAACAGTCAATTTAAAATATTCTAAATGCTGTTGTTGTTGTCTTTCGGCTTTTCCCGGTTAGGGGTCGCCACAACGGAACTCCGGTCCGCTAATGATTGGCAGTAGATTTTGACGAATGCCGAGGGGCCAGCTCGATGTTCACCCTTCAACAAAGGCACACCCATTTATGCATGTCTTTCGAATGTCCACTCAACCGCGGGGAGGACATGCAGACTCCACACAGAAGGCACTCCCCGCACTCCAGCCGAGAATTGAACGGGAGAACCTCTTGCTGTGAGGCAACAACGCTACCACTGCACCACCGCAGCAGACAAAATATTCTAAATGCTGTGTTGTTGTTTATTCATAGCAGAGACAATAAATAGGGAGAAAAAGGACACAGAAGTTGAGCATTTAATAATATAATCCCACTGTTGTTCTTTAAATGATTTCTTAATCTAAAAATATAAAACAAAGCACTCAGAATGCTCTAAATGAAAATTTCTTAGTAAACAAAATGTCTGAAACTGCGACATATTAAAAAATATTTGAATAACTATGGAAATGTTTAAAATAAAGTCCAAATCGCATAAAATTAATAAAATAAGGGAAACTACTGCATTTGTTTTCCGAAATAGCTCATAACACATACTTTTTTCACATTAATTAAAGCTATTCAAGATATCTGAAGTATATAGAGAGTTTGCACGATTGTTCAGTATTACAGTACAGTTATTTCGCAAAATACAACCATTTTAAAGCATATTTCGCAAAGTACAGTATTTTGAAGAGTTTATTGTGCATTTAAATGTTATTACAAGTACTGGCTGTGTGTGCATGTTCATACATAATTACCAGGGCCATTTTCAGTGTATTTTGGCTTAATTTGTTGGCATGGCAGACGGATTTCGAAAACCAACTCCACTTGTCTTATAATACTGCAGAGAATTGGAGAGTGTGAGCAAGAGTATAATATTTTCATACAAGCTGCATTTTCTGATAAAGATGACCGTACAACAGCATTTATTCTGCTTAATTTAGCAGGTTTAGAAGTCATAGAAAGAGAGTGTTCGTTTGTGTATGCACCTGCTGTATTTGCAGGGGAGGGGGAAAACCATTATATAGTTGTATTGGCTGAGTCAAGGGAAGACCCAGAGTGCTTAAAATGTAAACTTAGAGAAATGTGTAACCCCCAAACAAATATTACAATGGAAAGGCACTAATTTTACACAAGAGATCAAAAGCCTGGGGAAACTTTTGCAGCACATATAACTGACTTCAGAAACAAAGCTAAAACATGCAGATTATATGATTTAAGGGATGAGCTGATACAAGACAGACTTGTGTGTGGTATTAAAGATGATGTTGTGAGAAAGATTTTGCTTCCTGACAGTAATTTAACTTTGAATAAGGCCACTGAGATTTTTCTGATATATGACCACAGAGAAAAGTACACAAATATACTTACAAATGAGAAATGCATGCTTCCAGTATTTCCTAGTGCCATCGTTGATAGCATGCAGCACGTAGTTAAAAGAAACAGGCCCAAGCACATGGCAGCCACAGAGAGACCTGCAACAGTCCCTGGGAAGCCCCATAGCTTTCTAGCAAGTTCCAACGCACACACTGGAAATCGCAAAGTCTCAGTGAAGCATAAGATTGAGTCAGCAAATGTAAAGCATGTTCCCTTACCTAGTTTCATAGTCAACTGTCATAATTGTGATGCAAATCATGAGCCCAAAAGAGAAAAGTGCTTAACTTTTGATCAACAATGCCACACATGCAATAACTGGAATAATTTTAAAAGGTTTTGTAAATCAGATAAGAAACATTCTTTTATCAAAAGAGAATATTTAGAGAGAGACAAGTTGATCAATTAGAAAGCTGTGCCCCTACTTTTTACATTGATGGTATGTCTGTGCTTAATGAAACAGTCAACAAAGTAGAGTTATGGGCAAAGAATGAAGTATTTTGTACTGTTCGGATAAATGAAAAACCCACAGAGCTCAAAGTTGATACTGGTTCAAAGTGCAATGTTATGTCAGCAGAAATCTCTGCTAGAGTATGTGCTGGTAAGAAGCTTGACTTGGCAAATTAAGTGAAGCTTGTTGCTTATGGTGATGAAGAAATTCAAACCGAAGGTCCAGCAGTGCTTTCACGTTACTCTACTGGGAACAGCTATGACTTATAATTTTACGTGGTCAAAAGGTACATACAGTCATTATTAGGCCTCAGAGACAGTTTGAAAATGGGACTACTTTCATTTATTAAGGAAGTGCATCATGTAAGCTTAAAAGACCGCTGTTCTAATTTCGCCCAGTCTATTTTTTCTACCTATGCAGATCTTTTAGAAGACAAACTAAGCAAACTTCCAGTTGTGTACTCCATAAGGTTAGACCCAGAGGCCAGTCCAGTTGTCAGACCAGCCCCTATGCATAACAGAGTCAAGGCTGAGCTAGATAAAATGGTGCAGCAAGGTGTAATTTGTCTAGTTGGTTCTTCTGCCCCAACTGAATGGGTATCCTCTGATTGTTGCTCATAAGAAAAGCTCAGATGATATCAGAATATGTACTGATCCACGAGATTTGAACAAAACACTGAAAAGACCTCATCATTCAATGCGTACAGTTGAAGTTGATGCTCTTATGCCAAATGCCATAATTGTTTCTGTCTTAGATGGAAACAGTTCATTTTGGCAAATTTTATTTGACCGAAAGTCTTCATTGCTAACCACTTTCAGTACTCCTTTTGGCAGGTACGGATTTTTGAGACTGCTATTTGGGATAAATTCTGCCAGTAAAGTCTTCCAATGTGCAATGGAGCAAATATTTTCTGGGTATCCGTGTGCTATTATAGTAGATATTCTAGTAGGAGTTGATGCTGAAGTCGAGCATCACAGAAACTTCAAGAAAGTTCTGGAAAGAGCAGGTGAAGTTAATCTTAAGCTGAATCCTCAGAAGTGCAAGTTCAGGCTATGAGAAGTTACTTATGTTGGTCGGTTATTTACCAGTTCAGACTTATGACCTGATCCTTCCAAGCAAACTGCTAATCTCGAGATGCCAGCCCCAGACAATGTTCAAGCCCTACAACGTTTTCTTGGCATGGTTAACTATCTAGGCAAGTTAATTCCAGACTTCAGCCAAGTTTCAGCACCACTTAGAGAGCTGACATGCAAAGATGCATCTTGGTCATGGTTAGACCACCATCAGAGAACATTTGATGTTCTGAAACAGAGAACCGCCAGTCCACCAACTCTCAGATACTATGATGTTTACAAACCAGTAACTCTTTCTTGTTGTTGTTGTCTTTTGGCTTTTCCCGGTTAGGGGTCGCCACAGCAGAACTCCGGCCCGCTAATGATTGGCAGTAGATTTTCACGAACGCCGAGGTGCCAGCTCGACGTTCAACCTTCAATGAAGGCACGCCCATTTACGCATATCTTTCGAACGCCCACCCAACCGCAGGGAGGGCATGCAGACTCCACACAGAAGGCACTCCCCACACTCCAGCCGAGAATCGAACGGGAGAGCCCGTAACTCTTTCTTGTGATGCTTTGAAATTTGGTCTTGGTGCAGTCATTCTTCAAGAGGGTAGACCAGTAGCCTATGCGTCCAGAACTCTAACGCAAACTGAAATGCACTATGCGTAGATAAAAAAAGAACTCTTGGCAATTGTGTTTGCATGTTCGAAGTTCCATGATTATATTTTTGGTAGACCTATCCATATTGAAACAGCTCACCAACCTCTAGTCACTGTTTTGAGAAAGCCTATGCATACAGCTCCTGTCAGATTGCAACGTATGATGCTCAAATTGCAAAAGCATAATTTCAATCTTGTCTATACAAAAGGCAAACTTCTTTACCTTGTTGATACATTATCCAGATCGCCCAGAAATACCGCTGAACAGCATGAAAATGAGAAACTTGATTTTCAATTGGAATTGAGAAATTTTTCTTCATGTCTTGAGGAGCTTAGAATTCTTACAGCCTCAGATCCACTTCTTCAGAAGCTCGACCACTTTATCATTCCAGGATGGCCATCAAAGCAATCTTGTTTACCAGTGGAAGTGTGACCTTTTTTCCTTACAGAGATGAGATTTTGTTTGACAATGGTATCATCATGAAAAGTCCAAAAGTGATTGTTCTGAAATCCTTACAATAAGAGTATATTACTATCTTGTATCGTGGCCACCCAGGAACTGATTCTACCAAAAGAAAGGTGAGAGGACTAGTATTTTGGTCTTCTGTGTCACAGGACATTGAGAGAGTACTTTTATCTTGTTCTGTATGCAACAGCACTAAGCCACATCAACAGAAAGAACCACTTCAGCTAAACCAGATTCCTGAACTACCTTGGTCGAGAGCAGCTACAGACATTTTCGAATAGAATGGTCAACATTACTTGGTGTTAGTAGACTCTTATTCTAATTGGTTTGAGACTGACCTACTTTTTAATCTAGCATCTAGTATTGTCATTAGTAAGTTAAAGCATCATTTTGCAGTCCACAGTAGCCCACATAAAGTTATTTCTGACAATGTTACACAGTTTATAAGCCAGCAGTTCAAAAGATTTGCTAAAGAGTGGGACTTTACTCATGTTACGAGTAGCCCTGAGTACCTGCAGTCAAATGGTCTGGCAGAATGTGCAGTTCAAAGGGCAAAACAATTACTAGAGAAGTTGAAAAGAGACACTAGTGATGTTTTCTTGAATCTCAGAAATGTTCCTTGTGATAAACATCTTGGTTCATCTGCACAAAGACTTCAGTCCAGACAAACCAGAACCAGCCTACCAATTAGTAGTTCATTATTGGTTCCATGTGTCAAGAACGACAAATCAGCAAAAGCCAATCTGTTGAAGAAACGCTTATCCCAGAAGTCCTCTTACAATAAGACCAGCAAACTGCTCAATCCAGTACAAGAAGCGGAGATAGTGAAGATGCAGATGTCCAAAGGTTTTCATTGGACTGGTGTCATGAAAAAAGTATGCCCAAAGCTGAGATCATACATTGTGGAATCGCAAGGAGCAGAATTTAGGTGGAATCGAAAACATTTGATTCCAGCTCCCAAGCCTGTATTGCAATAGTATAGCTACTAGAAAGACTATCTCAAAGTGAATTTTCTAGCGATTCAGTGCCAGAGAATTTTCCAGTAAATATCCCTGTTCCTGAGAAGAATCCCGAAACTCCTGAAGCAAGCTGTTCACCAATGACTGCCTCTGTTGGTAAACCCAATTCTGATTACTATATCACTAGATCAGGTCACATTTCCAGATACACGGCAACTTGGACATGAATGCTGTGTTTATTTCTTATTGTCTGTACAACTGCATGTTTCTTTTCAAATGTGATTATACTGTGGGCAATTCATTAAAGAGGAAGGATGTAGATCAATATGTATGTATACCTTTAAGAAGCTTTCTAGGGGCTTGCACAAGTGTATACATACTCAGCACTTGCGAGCCTGACTGCCATTTTGTAGTTAGCTGTTGAGATGTAAGCATGTATGTCTGTGTAGGATGTCAGTTAATCCATTTGTTTATATTTTGTACTGCTGCTATCCATCCTGATGTGTTTCTGTGTAATAAAGCATATAAACAAATGACCCCACCTGTTTGTCTTTAATGGGAAACAAGATGAGCGACAGTATGGAATCCACTCCCTGACATACGCAATACACAGCATCTAATTAGCCTTGGCCATTACTGTGTCACAATGCATTGCATGCTTCTTATGGCGGATTATCACCCAACTTACCATTAAAATAACAAGGCTGTGAGATTTCTCTTATCTGAGGTTTTGTCAATTAAAGTGCATAATCTTAAACTGTGCATTAAATCCCTACAATCCAGACTACAATCCACACAACCAAGATGATTTGGGTAGCAGCTCCGGCACTGAAGGAGGCAGCTGGTGAGGGTAAGAGTGAGTAGACATTATCAACTTTTCTATCCTGGTGAAAAAGGAGGCAAGCCAATTCAGAGCATTGCTGTATGGCACTGTCAAGAGCTGAGAACAAACACAGGTCAAGCAAAACACTTGACTGCTGTAATCAGGTTGGCATAAGAACAGAAAAAAAAATTATGTGCTCACCATAACATTCCATCTGAGTAGTTGCACTTCATTTGTCTTCAACCTGTGGGTTATGGACCCGTATCGGATCCGAGCCGGCAACTTTTACTAGCATCAGCTCCGAGCTCCAAACTCCTCCCCTTACCCATAATTCACCTCCACTGCCTTCCATCCCCAGATTGAGTTTGCTGAACCTCATACTGATAACCCAACCGGAAAAACTTTACTTGTGACCTATACTGCAGCCCGTAGGTTGATCATATGCCAAGGTCCAGGGGAAGGAGGGAGGGACAGTCGAAGACAAATGAAGTACAACTACTCAGATGGAACGTTATGGTGAGTACGTAACTTCTTTATCTGAAGTAATTTACTTCATTCGATCTTCAACCTGTGGGACAGAGTGCCCAGCTACTAAACTCCTGGGAGGCCCTCATGGAAAGATATTCCAGAGCAACATGGAACCAAAGGATGCTCTCCTTCTGGAAGTCAAATCCAATTTAAAGTGAGAAATAAACGTATGAGATGAGGACCAAGTAGCTGCAGAACAAATATTATCCAAAGACACTCTAGGCCAAAAGACTGCAGACGTAACCATAGACATAGTGGAATGAACTTTCACTTGACCTGGAGGAGACAAGCCTCTGTCCTTATAGACCTGCAGGATGCATGAAGAAATCCATCTAGCTATAGTGACCTTGGAGACAGGTTTCCCTAAAAAGGGTTTATAGAAAGATACATACAATTGATCAGATTTACGGAAATGTTTTGTCCTGTGCAAATAGAATCATAACTGTCTAAGAACATCCAACTTGTGGAGTTTATATTCCATCTCGTTAGTGAAATCAGGAAAAACACATGCAAAGTGATGGTCTGATTGATAGTGACTGGTGATGCCACCTTAGGAAGAAAGGATGGGTTGGTTCGAAGGGAAACCCTATCTTTGTGAAAAATCATGTAAGGAATTTTGATGGACAAGGCCTGTAATTCTGAAACCCTTTTTGCAGAGGTAATAGCCACCAGAAAAGCTGTTTTCCAAGATAAAAATTTCAGATCTGCAGTTGCGGCAGGCTTGAAAAGCTGAGCGACCAAAGCTTGAAGAACCATAGTAAGGTCCCATAGGATGACAGGATCTTTGACTGGGGGACATAACAAAAAGGCGCCTTTGATAAAGGCTTTACACAGTCTGGAAGAGGCCAATGAAGCAGAATTCTCACCCACATGAAAATGAGAGATGGCCACCAACTGAACTTTGACAGTAGAAGAACTAGCTCTGTGATGAAAAATATCAGCTAGAAAATTGAGAATGGTGGAAATAGGAGCCATGAAAGGGTCTAAACTCCTTTGAGAGGCCTTCCACTTGCTGCGATAAACCTTCCTGGTCGAAGACTTATGAGCGGCCACCAAAATAGATTTAACTGAGAAGGATAGTCCAGGAGTCCTAGCAATCACGGGAACTGGAGCAGCCAAGCTGTGAGCTTCAGTCTGTCCAGATTCGGATAAGGCACCCCCGAAGGGTGTAAAATTAAATCCTGAATGGGGCTTAGAATCCAAGGCGGAGCCAGAAAGTGAGACCAAAGGAAGGGAAACCATACCTGGCAAGGCCAGAATGTGGCAACGAGGATCACTTTGCTCCCCAGTTGACGAGCTTTCTGTAGAAACCTCGGAATGAGAGGTACTGGTGGGTATGCATACAGAAGACCGGGAGGCCAAGCATGAGCTTACAGCTCCTCTGGGGGACTCCCCCATCAGGGGGTTCAGAGTGAAAAACTTGCTGCACTTCACATTGGAAGGAGATGCGAAGGGATCGCAGCAAGGTTGACCCCACTCGCTAAAGATCTGTTCTGCTACTGACAGATTCAGAGACCACACGTAAGGCATCAGAATGGTCCGACTTAGCCTGTCCGCTAGGATGTTGGACCGTCACGGAATGTGCAATGCGATGAGAAAGCGACCGGAGGAGATCACCCCTTCCCACACTGTCATGGACTCGTGACAAAGGGGGTAAGATCTGGTCCTTCCCTGTTTGTTGATATACCAGACCACTGACATGTTGTCTGACTGAACAGCAATTGTCCCCAGAGGAAGAAAGGCATGAAGGGCCTGCAACACTAGAAGGACCGCCCTCATCTCTATGACATTTATGTGCAAGCTGGTCTCTATGGGAGACCACAGGCCTTGGACCATCCTGCCCGAACAATGCTTCCCTCACCTGTGTTGGGAGGCATCAGTGGTCACTGTGGTTTGGGTCGTGGCTGGAACCAAAGGTCGTCCCTCCAAAATGTCTGGAGAGCACATCCACCATATGAGGGACGACCGACAGACTCAATTGAGTTGAATAGGATATGTCAATGGCAGTCCCAACAGGGACCACTGTACAGCTAGAGTCCACTGTAGAATTCTCATGTGTAATCGAGCACACAGGGGAAGAGCTGTGGTCGCAGCCATCAAGCCTAAGGCCCTCAACACAGATTCCACCCTTGGGAGATGAAAGTGGTAGATCAAGGAGACATGCATCCTCAGGTTTTGAACTCTCTCCGAGGTCAGGAAGATTTTGTACTGAAGAGTATCTATCCTGGCACCAATGTAGTCTATCACTTGTACAGGATCTAGGAGAGATTTGGATGTGTTGATTGTAATCCCCAAACGCAGGGCAAGAGTTAGGAAATAATCCCTGGTTTGGGACAGTAGACACCTGGTGGGAGCAGTGAGGAGCCAATCGTCCAGGTACTGATAGACCTGAATCCCCTGAAGCCTCAGGTGAGCCGCCATCACTTTGGTAAACACCCAGGGGGCTGTGGTGAGACCAAAGGGTAAGGCTCGAAATTGGTAATGGACTCCTAGCTGGAAGCGGAGGAACCTCCTGGAGCTTCTGTTTATTTTTATGTGACAGTAAGCATCCTGGAGGTCTATCGAACACATCCAGTCGCTCTCTTGCAGGTAAAGCATGATGGACTCTAATGTGACCATGCGGAACTTCTCTTTGGCAACTGACAGGTTCAGGGTAGAAAGGTCCAGAATGGGCCTTAAGTCCTCCGTTTTCTTTGGCATCAAAAAGAACCTGGAGTAGAAGTCAGATCCAGACTGATCTGGGGGGAAAGTTTGGACGGCTCATTTTTGTAGCAGCTTGAAAATTTCCTGTGCTGCTGCCTCCCTTTGTGTGGGTGGTATGTCTGGGAGGTGTCTGGGAGATTTGGGGGAACCCACAAAGGGGATAGAGTATCCTCTGGATATGATTTGAAGCACCCAGTGGTTTTTTGTTATTAACTCGCATGCCGCTAGGTGCAAGGCCAATCATCCCCCATCTGCCTCCAGAGTAGAGCAGTCGAGCAACTCCTCAGGATTGCTGCCCGGGTCTGTCCAAGAAAGGTTCTTGAGACTTAAAGTTCCTTGGACCCCCTCTGCCTCTGGGCCGGCATCCATTCTGTCCCCCTCTGCCTCTGGGGAAAGAAGAGCCCTGAGTGTCCCAGGAATAGTGCGACTTCTGGAACCACATCTTCTTTTGCCCTCTTTGGTTCCGGGAAAAGGACCTTTGAGGGTTAAAGAAGCGGATCCCGATGGCAGACGATGTCTTCCCGTCCTTCTCAGTCTGGACTAATTTCTCTTTGACGGTCTTACTAAAGAGTGTAGAGCTGTCATAAGGGGCATTGGCAAAGGATACCTTGAAGGGCTCAGAAAACTGACATAACCTGAACCAGGCGCTGCACCTCATGGACACGCCGGACTCAGCCACCCTAGCCACTCCTTCCATAGCATGTGAAAGGAGTCACATGGACGTGTTAGATACTGCTTTTAAAGTGGCCATTATCACGGAGAAAGAAGCCTTGTCCTCCTGCGACATGGACTTGGGGGGGGGGGAGACTCCTCCAGCTCCTTTACCAGGTCGCATTGGAGTCTGATGACATGGGCCAGGTAGTTCAGCTCCCTAATTTAAAAGGTAGCTGAAGTGTAAACACACTCCCCTAGGCGGTCCATCATCCGCGACTCTCGGTCAGGAGGATGGACAAAGGAACTCTCCTGAGCAAGTTCCTTCTTAGTGGCTGGTGTTACCACCATGGCATCTATGGGGGAGCCTTTGTTCCATGCTGGTCTGTCTAAGGGGGGGACTTAGGATCTTATCCGGTCTTTTTGAGACAGGTTCTGTGGTGTCCGGTTCCTCCTATGCCGGCGAGGTGACCAGATCCACCAAAGAATCCGCGGGAAGGGACACCCAGGAAGTAGATGGGCTCATGCCAAATGCCTCCAGGGACATGGACTCATCAGAAGAAGGTTTGGGGGCAGGACAACCTCCCCGTTGGTGCAGGATTTCCATGATATCTCCAAAGGAGACATCCTCAGGAGGTGACCTAGGGGAACCTTCTCCATTATCTAAGTCCATGTCCTCGGTGAGGGACTCGGGGGAGTCCAAGTGCCTCCTCTTGCATGTATGCTTGTGAGGTACCTCTCCAGTGGAGCTCTCCAGGGGAAGCTCGCAAGCCACTTGTTCCTCAAGGGGAACTGTCGGGCTGTCCCTCTGGTAAAACGATGGGGACCGTAGACAGAGCCGAGGGGGTCTGGGAGGAGTCCAAGGAGGCAATCAGGGGTCTTGATCCAGCGGAGAGAACCCTTTCTACCACGTTGAACGCTGAAGAAGAGCGAACCTCATTAGGAGGCCGGTCTCCCTGGATCCAATGACAGAATCGGTGGACAGAACTCCGAGGGAGGGAACCTGGCCCTACAAAGTTGGAGCCAAAGAAAAAGGTTCCACTGCCTCGGATCCGACACCCAAGCTCCAACTCCAAGAGCGGCTTGGATCCGAGCTGGTCAGATCTGAAATGCTCCAGGCAGCTGTCGGCATCCAGGAAGCAGGTACCGTCGGCGCCGACCCCCTGACCAAAGCCAACCTTGGATCCGAATACTCCAAACCCGAAGGTCGGATCAGAGAAGGAGATATAGGTTGGAAAAAAGGAAGCGAGCTCCCCACTCCTGAGGGAGGGGGGCTGGGAAGACCCCCATCTGGATCTGTGTACGGATAAATCGCCTCATCATTTTATCCAGATCCATGTCAGACAAGGACTGGGTGGACCGCGACGAGGCCACGGACTCCGACCTGGCGGGTTGGGGCACTGAGGCCCGAGAAGTTGGATGCATCTCCTCCTGCTTCGGGGAGCACCTCTGAGATCAGAGCCGAGGGGAGTCACGGATCCGTGGCGTGTTAGTACGCGAAGTGAGGTCCGGAGACATCTTTCTCTTTTCCCTTGCCTTCGACTCTCTCTCGATCTCTCTACCTCTTTTCTGCTCCACTACTGCAGGCTTTGGTACAGGAGGTTGAGTCCCAGCCTGGGAGGGAGGAGAAGCCAGAGGAAGGAGAGACGGCCACAGCAGCCACTGTGACCGAAGCCGGAGATGAGGAAACAGAGTCTGACTGGGGAAGAATGCTTTTGAGGGCCAACTTGGCCTTCCTATCTTTAAGGGCGCAGGGGTTGTAGCCAGCACATACGCTGCAGTCCACACTCAGATGGGGAACACCCAAGCACAAAACACACAGAGTGTGGCCATCCGCTGGGGATGACGTATGGCCACACTCCGTGCAGTGCTTGAAAACAAGCTTTTCAGCCATACTGCCTATGAAAAAAAAAGTTTCTTTCTAAACTGGCACACTCACAGCCACTCACCACACTCATAGAGAGAAAAAACTGTGGGGGGGGGGGGGAGCTACAATCTACACAACAGTACCAACTACTCTAACTATCCTAAAACACCAAGCGAGGGGAGGAGAAAGGGGACCTATACTAACACTAACAACAAACTGTACAAAAAGAGATACTCACAAAGGTTTTAACCCACTGACTAAATTGGAGCTCAAGAGACACAATGCAAAGCTATTTGCAGCAAACGAGATCTGGGGATGGAAGGCAGTGGAGGTGTATTATGGGTAAGGGGAGGAGTTTGGAGCTCGGAGCTAATACTAGTAAAAGTTGCCGGCTCGGACCCGATACAGATCTGTAACCCACAGGTTGAAGATCAAATGAAGTAAACTACTTCAGATCAGCTATTCTGCTTTGGTGTGGGGGTTGGCATCTGGATCACTACCAGGTCCCCTTGAACTAACCTTGACAAGCCAGTTGTGTGGCATAAGCTTGACTGTTGTATTATATTTAATTTGTTTGATGGCAGAAGGAGACAATAAGCCTATCTGGTATCCTTAAACATTCAACCACTCCACCACCACTACATTCCCCTTATCATTTCACACCTACTCAATACCATCTTCAATGCAGATGTGGATTCTTTCCCTCTTCACCACCCATTCTGATCGTTCATCCCATTCAACAGATTGATAACCTGCTTTGTGAAAAAGTACTTTTGGAGATCCAGGAAGAATTCAGTGCCAACAATCTGTTGCTTGTGCCCCATCCTACCGCCTCCATCCTTACTATTCAAGATGACCCATTCCCATTTCTCTGACATGATGTCCCCCTGTCTCTTCTGGTTTTAACTGAGAAGAGCTCTACCTCTGGTTATATATTACTTGCCCCTCTGGCTCACACTTTGTAGCACCAACTGCAGCACTGGAAAAGTACGATATTTCTTAAATTTGAAGGTTTTGGAGTGTTTCCAAACTGGAAATCATTTAATAGCTGACATGCCCAGTACCACACAACAGGAAGCTAATGACCACCGTTTGTCATCAATACTGGCAAGCATTCTTATTCTTATGGTAACAGCTTATACTGGTTTAGCAAAAAAGTTCAGGATACTTTTGTGTGCACAGTTATATGAAGGCATACTGAAAGCTCTTTTACAACAGCATTATAAACAGGTAAATGACTTACCCAGCGTTCTTGACATAACGGGTAATGCAGAGCTAAGCACAAGGATCGAAACAGAGTTCCCAATTATCTGTAAAAAATACATTATACCATGAAATTAAGTTAAACTACTTAAAATATTTTCTACTGTATCTTAAATAAGCTGTATACAGAGATCAGACTTTTCTTCTTTTATAACACATTTCTTTTAGCTTTGAGACTATGTACATAACAGTGATTTATTTGATTTGACTAGACCATAAAATCCTTTTTAGCCTTTGAGACACAATCTACATATAGTAAGCATAACTTAAGTACTATCAGCGACATGTACAATAAAGAGGAGCATTTCCAAACAAAGTGCTTAGTGTCAGACTGATACACTTTACAAAGCTCACATGACCGACAAATATTGCATCCAAATACAGCCACCTTAATGTGCATCAAATAATGAGAGAAAGTCATTATCTGCATACAAGTTTTTAGCAGAGGTCCCATATTTATAAGCATTATACCAAATTCATTTCCAGGAATTATGTAAGTTCTCATTTTTCAAATAAGCATCCCAATAATTAGATAAAGGAGTCTTAACCCTGGCATCTAAGGATTATACAGAGGCAACATAGAGTGTATTGAGGATTCTTAATAGCTGTGACTGCACAGTGCAAAGCGTTTGACAGTTCACTAAAGATAATCATCAACCCCCCCCCTTTTGTCCCATATTCTACATGGGATCGGGGTATCATGTCAACTGCTATCATTGGTCTTGATTCAATGTCATTCTCTTACCTTCTTCGATGACTGTCACAGGTCTCCTGCTACACAATCCAGTCATGTCCTTGCTAGTCCTCTTCTGCCATCTTTCAGACTCTCCCAAATAGTCTTCGCCAGCCTGTTTATTGCTTTCCTGCACATATGCCCGAACTGCTGTAATCTTTTCTCGGACATTCTCTGCAACTGGATCTAACATCACTTCTGCTCTGATGTCCTCATTTCTTTATCTGTTCCACAATGTGCACCCTACTACTGGTATCAGGAACTTCATATCCAGCACTTCTAGATTCCTCTACCGATCTCTCTTCACTGCACAGGTTTCTGTAGCATACGGTAGCACAGGTAGGACCACTTTACTTGTACACCTTACTTTTCACCTTCTTTGGCATTCTTCCTACCCTCTATGCCAGATGGCTGCAACTCCTCTACTTCTTGCTTTGGCCTCCTCATTCAGACTTTCCTTCACCTCAATCAGTCCCCCCAGATACTTGAAGCTGCCCAAACCAGCTTTCTTGGGACCTTGTCATATGCATTCTCCAAGTTTGGGAATGCCCAGTTGGACTCTTTCCTCATCTCTATCTTCTTAACTATTTGTCTCCCTGCAAATATTGAGTCAGCTGTGCTACATCCTCATCAAAATCCACACCACTCATCTCCCATTTTATTATAAGGCCATATTTTGAAACTATTATCCTTTCAAACTGTTGACTTATGAAGAATATCTGAATGAAGAATCCTAACAACTGCATTAAACACAAAGGTTGTTGCAGGAGTGAGCTCTACTTTATTACTGTAAGATACGCTAGAAGACAATGTAACTGTTCAGGCTGCAGCTTTTGTACTCAAATTCTGTCTCAAGTAATTGGTTTAACAGGTTTATTAACGGACTCATAAAATGAAAAACATTTTGGGAAAAGTGCTTGTTAGTGAAGACTGTTTCTATACTCTCTAGAAACATATTTGTCACTGTATTTATCACTGAGGATCTGAATTTTTTTGTATTCTGTCTATGCATGTGTCATTATCAACAATAACAAACTACTAAAATATTTCATCTTGTAAGTGCCACAATAACGTGGTTAGAAAGGTTTTACTTATGAATGCTATTTCTATGGTCATTTGTTTACCAAGTTTCGTTACCTGGTTAAATGTATTAATGGAAAGCATTAATAAATAATGGCGGTTAAACTGCTGATACAAAAAAGCAGCACCACAAAAACAAACATGGAAACATCTGTCAAGAGAAATACAAACAGCAGTAAGAAGTAACGAGGAAATAAAAAAAAAATAACTCATGGGAAAGGACAAAACAAAAGAAGACAGATGTGAGACAGGAACACAGAACTGTAAAGAGATTAAGCAAAACGACCATCACAGCAGCCAGTCACTAACAACTATCACCTTATCATAGTAAGGAAATAATGAACGAGCACCCCTGAGTCTGCATTAGGGTAACTGTGAGAGGGTTAAAATACAGCAAGTGATATATAATCAAATAAATCTAATATAAACAAATAAAATGACCATTAGTGAAGGGATCAGTTAACACCTTAGAAACCCTTACAGAAGGGGAAAGATCGCAAAATGTGCTCTGAGTGTGGAGAGAAGGAAGACCGTGAAAGGGCGCAAAGGAGTGCAACCTCATGTTCTGGGACCAGTGTAATAGAACGGGTTTCTGACCCAGTCAGACAATACCTGGTTAACAAATGTAAATAAATAAATAAAATGAAAGGATGTGATGTGGAAGGCATAGGATGATTGGGGGTTAACAGTATGTACTCAAAGACAGTATGTGAAGCAATAAACGACAGAGTGCCTAAAGAGAAGAGCATGCTCTAATGTTAAGATTCTGGAGATGAGGGACCACAGCTGCATGCTACACAATCTAAGCAGAGGGAACAATAGTGTTATAAACATTTATTTAATTTTGGGAAGTATGAAGCCTGCCAACACTGGATTTCCAGAAGCAGGGAAGGAGAACCTCATATTCCAGAAAGGATAGTACTACCCCATACCCCTTTAACTACACCCCTACAATGTCAACTTTCAGGAATTTTCTTGCTCCATAACAGGCTTTAGACTTAAAGAAATACAATATTTCAACCGCAGCTATGTACCAAGAGAAAGAAGATGACGGACTGAGAGACTAGACAGCTTCCTTGATAGAGCCAAGAAAAGTACGGACTGACCACCTTGATGAAACAAGACTTTTGCTAGTCATTTCAATAGCAAGGCTTTGGATTTATCCAGGTGAAGGGTGATGGTCTTATAAATTCACAGGTAAGCAGTAGGCCAAGCTGCCTTTTGTGGGTCATTTTATGCCTAGACAATTTCCCTTTTGGTGTTTAAATTAACCTATCCCGTTTGGCGTTAAAGTGACTTTACCAATCCCATTGTGAATAATTATACATTACCCCTAATGAGAATAACTGGGCTCATACCACATATAATTTGAGGGGATCCATGCATGGGATAAAGCCTTTAGCAGCTTCTTCTGTCCATTAGTAGTTCTAGTATAAATTTTCTGCTTCCCATCCACAGATCCAAGTTGTGCTCGAATATGCACACGGGATGAGCTTTGTTGATTGTGGATGGGAGTCTATTCCAGAGCAGAGGCATCCTGTGACAGATATACCTGCCCCTTCAAATGATTTGGTTGATGCTGTAAAACAGATTTTAGACCTCAAATATTTCTGATGCCAACTGAACTGCTGATGTGTGGTAAATCTATCAGCATTGGGTCAAAGGAAGTCTTGTATGCCAGACACAGGCCAGCTTTTAGCTGTCTGTAGGATACAGAGTATAGTGACAGGGTTTTGGCATCTTACTGGGAAGCTGAGTGGACATGTGGAGAGATCAGTGTGAAGTCTGTGATTGTAGTGGCAGGTGACGACTAGACAAAGCTAAGATCAGTGCAGCAGAGGATGTTCTCCAATGACTTTTCGATATCATACCGTACACCTCCTTACTCTCTCTTCATCATTCACTTCCTAACTTCTACCAATTTCTCTTCCGTCTTTCTCTCTAAATATACAATAAGCCTGCTTTTCTCTCACTTCATATTGCAATTCCTGTTTACATTATACTAACTTAGCATTAATTTCTTTATTAACTCGATACAATTTCTCTAAATAATTAAATCACTGTCTTATAAATTGTATATATTCTTAATCAATGCTTTCATATTATGTCTAATTTGGTATAATTATTTAAATTATAGATAATTTTGTATTATTTTTGAAGATTGTAAAATTATTGTTCTTAAATTGTTTTGTAATACTTTGGAGCTTTTCTCCCCAGGCCTCTGCAGAAAATGGGCTCCTACACAGTCGGACTTTCTCAGTAATCAAATGTCAATAAAAAAATAAAATACTCAGGCACATCTCTGATTTGGAGAAAGATCCTTTTACTAGAACCTTAGCTGTATGGCTACTAAGGAAGCTGTAGAACTAATTTTAGAGAAATGGAGTGCAGGATTGGCTTCTAATTCTGACAGCAAGATGAGTGTGACACTCGGTCAAAAGCTCACCTGGGGACAACCAAGAGAACCCTGTCGATGCACTACCTTCCTTGTTGTTAAAGGTATTGTTGGTGATGGAGACAACAGCAGAGCAGGTGTTTTGACTTTGCAAAACTATGCTGTGATTCATAAAGAAAGATAAAGAAATGCATACATTCTGTAACCTGGGAATACATCATCGTTTAAAGCATTCTTTGGTGCAGAAGTATGGAGACAAGGTACAGAAAAAAATGTCAGTGTTCCCACGAAGGAGGAATAATAATGAAATGTTCTTCTAGGGATGGAGAAATACTTGATGAGATGCAAGCTGAGAGCATGAGAAAACAACTTAAGTTCTAAACATATTGGCTTATCTTCAAAGATTACCATTTCTTATGGGCTATGTGTTCATCAATCATTATGGGGATTTTTTTGGAAGTTCCCAAGTTTGGGACAGATAAGTGTCATGACATCAAGTGTCAACTACATAAGTGTGCTCACCCAAGTGCCTACCAGCCTGACACCTAGTTACTAGAAAATACACTCTTTCACATTAAGAACCAACATACATCAGCCCTAATATTAACAATGTAATATATCAGCATACTTCTTCCTCTGTAACTCATCAAGACAAAACTGTTCAGGTACAATACACATGAAATTATGAACATGAGAAGACAACTTCTCATAACCAGAATGGAAGAAAACATAACCATTTTTTGTTTTGCATTTTATATACTGAGATCACAATAACTTTGAAAAAGCAAAGTATTTTAAAGTGCTTTTCTCCATTCTTGTCTCTCTTCCTATCACGGCAATCCCACTCTGTAAACTAATACTACAGGCAATTAGAAAAAACACACACAAGCATAAGACACCAGCAGCAGGATCTTGCTTTCTTGTTTTACTGGGGAACAGAAGAAGGATATAACTGATCCATTAAGGAGATTCATCTTCATAAATCAAATGATATGCTAAGAGCATATCGGTTATAACTGAGAAAATACTTAACATGTTCACTGGTTGGACTGAATCACATGCAGTACATCAGCAGAGAGAAGGCTGAAAAATAACTACACCAGGACCAGCAAAAAAAAAAAAGTTGAGTCTACAGAAGAACAAAGTTATCACTTCCAAATCCTGACCTCTAACCAAAATCATAATGCATGGGAGCAAAGAATGATAAACCCAAGGGGCAATGACAGTGCAATCTGCCAAAGGTAGGCCAAGCAATCACTGGAAGCAGTTCAGTCTAAACAGGAGCGAATATGACTGCATCTTGGACAGTGGATGAAAGCATCCAGTGGTGAACAGAACATCACATCAATTCATTTTATCATACCTAAGAAATAGTGTAAACCAAGGGGTCTCAATCAGAACCAAATACTTATAAACCTCCTTGGTGGAATACCAGTACTATAATTAAATAAAATAAAAAATAACTAATTAAGATAAAAAAATAAATCAACATCTACCCACACTAAAGATTACCAAAAAGATCAGTACGAATTTGAAGGTCACCATAAGGAAAATCAAAGCAGAGCACAAATTAAAATTAGCATAACAAGCCAAAGATAATTAAAAACATTCTATGATTACATCGCATGATTATGAACGAATGGCTCAGCAATGCTATGAATTAATATATAATAATATTACTCAATCTGACCTTAAAGATAATGCTAATCACAACTCTCAAGATTCCATTTCCAAAGTGTGGAACACTACCTCTTATAACGTGGAAAAAAAATAGACAAAAAGGGAACACTAGCTAACAACTTTAAGCTAGGAAACTCTTAGGATGGTTACAATGTGTTACTTTATACTTAAAGTGATTCTGCTGAATTGATATAATTCATTATTTACTATGGATACTAGTTAAAACCATTCTTAAGGCTGAATTTGTAATGGATCCTGTCAATCTGGAACTGCAAGGAACATTGACTTTTTAAGAGTCAAAATGAGGAACATTCCATATAAAAAGGTACACTTCTGAAGTGTGCTGCTAGTATAACTTGCCACATCTCACAAATGTCCAGATTTTTGCAGAACGTCAAGATTTTTGGCCTGTTCCTCAAACAATGTGCGGTTTTCCGGTAAATCACTGAGGTGATCTGAGGATTGAAGTCATCACATAATGAGATACATTTGAGTTTCAGACTTCACATCCTTCAGATAATGTATGTTAACACAAACCCTGTTACTATAGCAACTTTCTAAGTTTATAAGAGCAATATTTAAAATCTGTCCCTATTTTTGGGCCTTTGTCCCCCCATTTTGTCAGGCTTTGTTGAGATTTCTTGCACTAAGAGGTTGACAGGTATGTAAACTTGCAGATAAACAGTACCAAAGATTATTATGAGCATATCTTGTGCACTGACTAAAGCTAAAAAAAAAAGACCACCTCTATGGGCCCCAACAATACACTTGGTTTTGCTTAAATAATACTGACAAACATGCCCTCTTTGAACCCTTCCTAAAACTGTTAAACAAAAACACAGTCACAGGGGTACACTCCTGAGGTTTGGAAAACGTCTTTCCTTGTGCCACTACTTAAGAGTGTTCCACCTGAGATCATGGGAACTACAGACCCATCAGCAAGCCTAATTTGCAAAGCCATGCAATGCATTATATCTGACATAATAAGCCCTGACACTCTCCTAGACATACAAAAATATGGTTTTGTCAATGGCAGATCATATCCACTTAGCAGACTTCTTTGAGATAGTCACTAAAGCTGTAGACAGTAGCCTTACAATTTATACAGTATACCTGGAGTTAGCTAAAGTTTGTGATGCTATGTCCCACATATAAACAAGCTTAAAAATGTATGGTGCAAGATGGATAAACTGGCTGACAGCTAAAACC
Source organism: Protopterus annectens (assembly GCF_019279795.1). Lineage (NCBI taxonomy): Eukaryota > Metazoa > Chordata > Ceratodontiformes > Protopteridae > Protopterus > Protopterus annectens. Next base: position 308,757,898 of record NC_056731.1, read on the forward strand.
AACGTTTATAGGCAGTTGTTATCTCAGAAAGCAAACAGCTGATTACCGTATTTCTTAGTGGTCAGTACAAGGAACCCTTCTCTTTGGCTTCTACTTCTTGGACCTGCAAATGACCAACCCAGACATATGGCTAAATAAATCTGCTGATGACTGCAAGATGGGTGTTACTGTGCACTTAGCATCCAATACTAAGTTACTACAGCAAAGAGTTGACGATACAGATCAATGGTGTTAAAATGTTTAAATTAAATACAACAAAGTGCACCATTTTCACATTTGGTAAATAAATCTTGACAGCAGTTAGTACAGAAAGCTATCAACTTCGGACTGATACAACTTCCAGAAAACTTGGCCTCTTTGTAAATAAAGCCTTATCTTCATGTAGCAACAGAAATCAGAAAGTCGTTCTGTTTAGGCTAATTACTAACTAAAGGTATCTTATCCAAGACAAAAGTTATTACACTTCTATACTCTGACCTGATCAAATCAGTTACATAATATAATACCACTTTTAGTTTGTATCTAACTATCTATCCAAACATGTCATGCAGCTAGAATGACCCCAGAGATCTCCCACATCTGCAATCACAAGCTTTGACAAGATGTCAAGTAAATGAAATATGTCTAGCATCTGGGATGACTTGACAGGTCCAACTTGTATTGAAGGGCTTACAGAAATCTTCTCTACCTTAGACTGGAGGTACAAGTGGGGGGCAGAACTGGTGAGAAGATTTCTTGGTGCCAAGTACAATAACAAAGACAAACTGGAGACTTGAGGTACACTTTACTCAGTTAGGCCAAGATGCCCTATCATGGGAAAGCATCCCTTGAACTGGACATCAGGGAAGCATCTTTCATACTCCTTGTCTTCAAACAACTGATGTGAGCTTGACTTCTTGCTAGTTAAGTGGGGGCGCATAACATATGAGCAGCATGAGGATTCTTCCAAGGCAGACACAGCAAGAGAGATACAAGACCAATGCGTAAACTCTTACCTTCTCACATTATTCTGGCATAAACCCAAGAATGTGTGAATGGCATTATACTTGGCACCCTCAAAACCAGGACCTTGAAAGAGTTAAGGCAAGCCTCAATCTTTTCTCTTTGCCTCTATCAGTAAAGTTGAGTTGAAGCATACTGGTATTTATGTTACTGCCTTATAATATCATGTTCCAGTCCCACATGGCAGAGAACATGCCATCCTAGGTCAAAATCCATAGATCACAGGAATACTAAACCCAGGAACTTTTCCAAGGTGAACATTAGAACGGAGATCTAACAGAATGCCAGGCAGAAAACAACTGGGTGCTGAAGGGTCTGGCTGCAACTGCCAGACGTAATAGATCAGACCATGAGAGTGTATGCCATCAGATGGATGGCATTCACACAAGTTTGAAACAATAAAATAAAAAATTCACCAAACTGAGGAGATGAAAACAGAAAATGCAAAGAAATTTGCATAAAGTATTCAAAGTCAGCTACGAGCATCTTTCTATTTAATGAACTTGCATCTAAAATTTTGATTTTAAAACACAATCTCAAATCAATAAATGGGAAGCTTATTTTCTCATAAAAAGTCATTTTCACAGCTAACAGAGAAATGTATTTATTAGTATTTCAGTTTAACAGCATCAGAGAAGTGTAGAAGTAACACATCAAACGTTAAACCTAAAGTGGCAAAGTTCACACAAAATGGACAAGTGCTGCTCTTCTTGAGTGTATGACCAATACACTCGTCAAATGACAGGAAACAGCTGGTAAAATTGAAGCTGCCTTTTGCACTTTAAAGTCACATAAGCAGTGACACATCATTCGGGGTTAAATCTACTGTCACAGTACTGTCTACTGGTTACATGTACAAAACGTATTCCTGCTGACAACGCACTTCAAAAAAAGATTTCAAACAAACATTTAATAATTTAAGATACCGTCCTGCAGGGACATTTGTGTACCATATGAAAAGTACATGCAACAGACTGTTCAGAAGCAGATAATGAAGGGACCTTTTGAAAAATATTCTGCTGACATATTTAAATGGGCTAAATAAGCAAAACATTTAATGTACAAAAGAAGCCCAGAAGTGAAGAACATAGTATTAGGCACAACATTAAATAGAAAATGACTGTAGCACATGTATGGTAGAGTGTTTTTATTTAATTATAGAAAAAAGGAATGTGTGCTTCTGTGGAGTTGAATACTTTTTTTTTTTCACAAGGTACACTATAAAAGGCAGGCTTTGAACAATAAATACCATGTATTACTTCAATACTGCCTGCAGGGCAATATACAGCAATTCACATGGAAAACAGCAGCAACACTGAAGATATCAAGTTGCTCTTTACTGATATTAGTCTGATGAGCGAACATGCATGTCAAAGGAATGTTTTGCAAGGAAAAACTCTAGTCACCACCTTCTTATTGTTGTTTTTGTTATACGCTGCTCCTATCCTAACAAACTTAAGCAATACTCAAAGAAACTTGCCTCCTTCTACAATAAAATAGCTAAATTTGCCACAGGTCTCCCTCATAGGACCCACTGGCTTGATCTGCACAACTGTCAAATATATTTACAAGAAACTACAGCACACAAACTCATTCATCATCCAGAAAAATGTCCTGCACTACAAAACTTATTACTGCCCTACTGTTCAGCAAGGGACCTCCGCTCTAAATTTTCTTATTACTTATAAATAAGTCAAATAATGTTGCAAGAGACTCGCTCTACTCCCAATACATTGTTAAACTCTGGAATAGTATCCCCAAACAAATAAAACTCTACAAAAACTCAACAGTTTTAAACTACTGCTTTAACAACATATTAAACCAGTCCTGGTCCTGCACATGCTCATCATAAGGTTGAGAAGTTGTGCTCACAGTACAATACTCTCTAAATAGTCTCCTTAAACTCTCCCGCAACCTCTCATGGAAATGGCAAAATAATTTTTATACATAACTGCTGCCTGTACAATCCACTAAGTTTCACGTAGGCTTTCTTTTAGTAACTTCCACCTCTGTAAAATCTTAGAATGTATAAATGTTAACTACTCTTTGTGGATAAATATAAATATAACTACTCTGTGTTTAACTGGAACTTAATGTAAGCAAATGGATCAGGCCTCTGCTGAAAATAGGTACCAGTTGGACTTGCCTGGTTAAAAAGGCAAATAAATAGATTTATTTGGAAAAGATAAAGAGAAGATTTGGCAGCAAGTGATGAGAAGGCAACATGTGAAATAACTTGTTTGCAACAATAAAAATAAGCTGCAAGCACAGAAAAACAGGGTGGTTTATCCATATTCCAAAACTAGATATATATGGTACAGCAGTCAAAGAGATCCCAAGCAGTACTAAATAATTAGCTTTAATAGCTTTGTACAAATTCCCTCATTTCTACAGTCTGGCTTTAGGTACAAAACAGTTGTACAAGGAAGCTTATATTGTGATTTAACTTTCAGATGATTATTCAGAAACTGGGTGTCAATCAAATCCTGTACACCTGACTTTGCCCCATTACTGCAGATATAAGCATGTGAGCTATTCACAGCTTGTCTTGTGACTTATAATTTCCACAGAGGCTACATACAGATAAATTAGAGACATAATGTGTGTTTGTTGTTTCCTGGCTTCACTTTTTAAAGACTAAAGACATGCAGCAACATATCACTGAGCAAAGAAACTTCTAAAAATAACATTTTACAGACTCCCTACGTTTCATATTAACAATAAGATTTCTTGCTCATTTGCTACTTTGTCACAGGACAAGGAGAAATTATGAGCAATGTCAAGATGCTAAGCACTTCAACGATGCCAACATGATGACAGAGGCTAACCAACTCTGCTGGTGCTCCAGTTTCAGAAACAGGTTCAGCCTGCCACAAAAACACCTATGAAGGCAAGGAATAAATGCATAAACAGCAACAACTCTTCCACAGTTGGTGCATGTGTTGTGTGTGTGTGTCGGGGGTGGCTAGTACTTATTGAGATGTACCACAAGTCAGTAGTTCAGAGCACAAATTGTAAGTATGCAACCCATGTCAGTGGGACTGGCACAGATGCAAGAAATTTACCACAAATTGTCCTTTGAACAAAAGATGGAAAAACTTAATGAGGTTCTCCACTGATGCCTAAATAACACAGGCATTAAGACCTATCCCCATATAGACCCAAAAGTTGCTCTAGGATTCACAAGATAGTGTCAATTACAGAGGAAACATTCCTTTGAAGAAGACATCTCTGCACAGCAGAAGGAATGGGAGGAGGGAGTTAATGGTGTTAATAACGGACGGTGCAGTGGTTGCGATGTCACCTCACAGCAAGAGGTTCTCTGGTTCGATTCTCGGCTGGGGTGCCTTCTGAGCAGAGTCTGCATGTCCTCCCTGTGTTCGTGTGGGTTCCCTCTGGGTGCTCCGGTTTCCTTCCACGTTACAAAAACATACATCTGGAGCATTTTTCCCAGCGCCTCCACTGAAAATTGGCTTCGTTCCAAGTCAGACTTTCCCAGTAAACAAATGTTAAATAAAATAAATAAAAAAAAACTGCATAAACCTAAAAGCAGCAGGCTGCGGTATGAAAAGAAACTGCAACAAATGACAATGGCAAAACATTCTAAAGTTAACAGAAAGAAAGAAAATGTAGAACATTAACAGTAAATGAAAATGAAGCTAGTGAATATATCAGTGTTTTATCTTTAGTTTGAAATGCTACTTAATAAAAAAAACAAAAAAAAAACAATGAATTCTTAACGGATATATCCACCCAAGGTAGGATCCGGACTACAAGCATCTTTTAGAACCAATAAGATGGTCATGCTCAAATGCACCTGTCTCACATAAAGAAAAACATAACCAAGAATACTGTTCATCATCCATGTGTGATGGAGTCAGTCTAGGGTTGTACACTAGAGGACCAATATCTTGTAATATCAGTAGGCACTAGCCACCCTCATAAATATCTGCATGAATTTTCTGAGCATTCTGTCTGAAAACTTACTTCAAACAAATTCTACAAAATAGGCACTATTAACTTTCACACCACTATTTCAGTGGGATCCTTACACTGCAGCACAAATGATTATATTCAAAATAATCAAGCCATTATATGTTGCAACATTTAATTTAAATAATTGAAATCAATTATTCAGCAGTGTAAAAACTTGCTAGAAACATGCACAGACATCAAAGTACAGGATTGAGAAACAAATTCTAAAGGCACAGCACAACTATATTTACACTGAAAAAGAACACAACAAAAGGGTCTGGATTTGTTTGTGCCCAAAGTCTGTCTTTTGAAAACATTTTCTTTCTTTCTTTGTAAGCTGAATTCAACAGATCACAAATAAGAGCACAGACATACCGCCTGTATAATTAAACTTAGTCATTAGCAAACCAAGTTCCTTTGAAGAAAAGTCCTTTCACTTGCATCTGTGTTAGTTAACATGCCTTGCCATCCCAGCATTCTCAGTTGTGAATAGATGTGATCCAGACCAAACAGAACACATCCTTTTTCCCACTCATTCTCCATTATGAAAATCTTTCAGTTTGTGTTTGTACAGCTCACAAACAAACACTGATCACAGCAAATGAGCCATTCAAGCAACAGACAGCCCGTCTGGGTAGCAACAAGAACCACTTACATAATGTCACCTTAAGCCTGTCTTACCTTTGTCATCGTTGTGTCATCTCTCTTAGGAGTCAGAGTTCCAAAAAAGCGAAGGCTGTAGAAACCAACGACAGAGGACACCATAAGATAGCTGTGAGAATCAAGGAAAATGTCCTCAAAAAGTTACACTGGTTCTCAACTAACTCTGTTAGTTACAGACAGAAATAGAGAGAAAGAGAAAACCTCCAAAAACATCTCAAAAATCTGAAAATAATTTTCTTTCTATGCAAATCTGTTCATGAATTAGCAGTGGATTGGAAAGGGTTGTGAATACTTGAAAAGAGACAGGCATTCAAATATGGGGAAAGGATACAAAATAAGAACAATTTCAATAGCTGCTCCCACAAAACCAAAGGTGGAGAGAGATGCATTTCCTATCCCTTGTTCCTAAAAAAGAAAAAAGAAAAAAATTCACATGAAATGCATACATTTTTCCTTTTACATATGGTCAGAGAAACACTGAATATATAAGAATTATTGTTAGCAAACGGACACTGTACATTTATTTACCTGGTATTTCTCCAATAAGCAGCAGTACAACATATTACATCTAATTTTCAAGAGGTCAAAAGGAATACAGCATTAAGTAATAAACAGAACTGTAGTCAGGCAACTGTAATAAAGCTGTTCTCCTAGAGCAGTTCCCAGATTCATGCTAGCCAAGGAAACAAAGCTCAAGAGACCAGTGTGAATCAGATCATTAGGGCAGGAAATCTGGCCTTGACCTTAGACTTAGTAATGTACTGTCAAGCAATGAAGATACATAAATGAAAAAGTAATAATCTAAAAGAAAACAAAAAGTACTATTTTAAAAAAGGCTTTTTTTTTCTTTCATATCAAATCACCTCACAGTGTGTTATAGTACTTAACAACCTAAGTGTGACAAAAAATAAAATTACAGCAGACAAATACAAAAACTACATACTAAAATATGACATAAATGCTTTTACTAAGTATTTCCAACTCTTAGTTAATGGAAATGTTAGAATCACAAAAAGTTAAAACATTAACCACACAAAAAGTAAAAAATTATTTTTGCAAGGGGAACGAACCCTACCTCACTCCCATATGGAGGGCACTACCCCCACATCCCCTTACTTATACATACTAAGTCCATCACTGCACAACCAAAGAAAAAAGAGAAAAGGCCCATACATATCACATCACTGCTGACACAATAATAAAAATTACATCAGCAGTGATTTTCAATAGCAAACACTGACTGTCCAGATGAAAGTCATTGAATTTAAATTGATGAACACAAGTTTCATCCATTCACAGCTCAATGGATAGTATGTTAAATGATACAAATATAGAACCACACTGGTAACATCTGTTCTGAATACCCAGTCTTAAGAATGTGCTAAGCAACTTAGACTGCATGGAAGGAAAACCTTCTGATTGAGGTCAATGTACCTGAATCACATTCAGCCACACCTTCTTCATTAATAAGTTGTTCAGAAGAATGATAACACAGAAACTATTTATTGACAAAGCCAAATGATACTAAAAATTATTTACGGGTTATGTCTCAACATCAGTTAGGGATCCAAGAAAGAGAAAAGAAAGTAGCAACACAGGCTGGACTAGGTGACTGAACAAGAAATATCTGGGAGATGCTAAATATGCAGATTAGCTGTTTAGCACTGGACAGCTTTCAGCATGCTGAAAATGTGGGGTGTGAAAGGGAATTGAGGCCTTAATGGTGCAATATGGCAGCTAAAGATGGCATTGGACTAGCTTATCACATGAGAAAGGACAGTGTGAAAATGAAGAGAAGGTGGCAACATGAAGCTACGAAAAAGGATAGGGTGGTAAGAGATAGGAACAGTGACACAGGGCAGGAGAATATGAGCAAAGACTGCCAGAGGAGTGCAGGCCAGCGAGATACAGCCACAAAACAGGGGACAGTAACAAGGAAGCTAAGGGTGGAACAGTGGTAATAGCTGATAAAAGTAAGACACAGCCAGAAATGGCCATTCAGGAACCAACACAAGCAGAAGAAAAGAACAGGGAAACAGACAGAAAAAGTCACTCAACCAGATGGGGGAAGGGGGCAACAGTTAAGAGGTAAATTAGGAAGAACACAGTAGGAATGGGGAAGGGATTAGCTATAGTAGAGGTAGGTGGGCAACTAGCACAGACTATAGACAGTGACAAGGTCTGGGAGTTGTGGAACTGGAGATGGAAAGTTACATGTAGGAGGTACAGAGGCATGGGGCACAAAGAGAAAGAGACAAACGTCAGTTCGGGGTCAGAAAAGAGGGTTTCTGTGACTTGGTCGCAAAGGGGATTAGCAGTCTAGGCAAGTTAAAAAGAAGAGACCAAAACTCATCTTGGGCTTAGACTATGGAAATCAAGGGAGGAGGTGACCAAAGTAATCAAGAAGGGGGAGGGGTGTGCACATGTTACAACAAATCTACGCATCAGTGACCTGTCAGAGGAAAAGACAGCAGAACAGGCCATTGCAAGCAAAGCCAGACAGATGCCAGAAGGGGGCTGCAGGAAGCATTCTCAGAAGTGTTACCTGGACCAGAAGTTAGTATGCTTAAGAAAGAGAGGATTATAGAGTGTGACTAGCTGCAGAGAAGGACAAGAGAAAAACGCATGAGGCTGTTGGACTGGTGAAGACATAGCATGGAGACCATCTCTTTGGAAAGGACAAGCTTTAGCTCAGCTCACAAGGACCAACAGTGCTTAATGCTGCATTGGAAGGGTATATCTCAACAACTGTACCTTTAAACTAAGACTGAAGAGGAGAGAGACAGAACAGCAAAGAAGCAGAAAACAATGGTAGCAATTCAGGAAGCAAACAGGAAAAAAAAAAGAGAGATGGAACGTAGTAGGGGAACAAACAAGGCTCTCCCAGTGTGTGGTTGGGTAATACCACACTGCAGTATAAAAAGCCTGAGTAGGAAGATGAGGGAGCTGCAGAAGGGAGAGTAGACATTGCTGTCAAAATCAAATAATGGGAAAGTGACAAGCGAGGGTGGGATGTGGAGGTTCTTGGATACAGACAGGACAATAATTACACAGAAAGGAGAAGGGAGCAGCAATCTACATAAAGGAGGGCATGAAATGTGAAAATGTGACAGGCAAGAAGAGAAATGCTACCCCATGAAGGGGAATGGCAGGGTCAGAATCTAGGTTTTAAAGGAAAAGGAACATCTGGTAGGTTAATACAGTTTACTGTTGTTAAAAGAGTTAGTACGGAGGAAAAAGGTAATACTATCTAAAATAGAAATAAAAAAATGAAATCTACCAGGTGTATACTGGAAGATTCTACATTTCATGGAAGGAGTCAGCCAGTAGGTGAAAGACTGCACCAGAATGGATAGAATTCGGCACATGGTCCTAACTAATGTATTCAGGGTCATGGATTTCGAGAATAAGGCACAAATAGGGAACAATGATCCTGCTACTAAGTGGTTCAGAGTACAGGAAAGGGTAAGAATAAAACTGTATATACAGTAGTGTGGAATTTTATAAAAGTGGATTTTGCTGTCCTGGGAACAAGGACGAGAATGAATTAAGACACTGAGTGCAGACTGAGGGAGTAAGCATGTTGTGGGAATGTGGCAGGGATGGAAAGTCAGGGCTGGGAACAAGTGAATGAACAGAAGGCAAAGAAATGAATATGTGAAGTCAAAATGGCTAAAAGGAACACGTGGCAGCAATTAGGGTAAAATATATACTTAATACTGGTGGAGATTGTGCATTACAATGAGAACAGCAGAAGAACAAGAACAGTAGTATAAGCAGAAAGGTTACTAAGCAAAAGTTATCAAGAAGGAAAGTAACAGCTTTTATGTACAAAACAGAAAGGAAGGACAGATCTAGTCAGGGTGGACAAAGATGGGAGAAAGATCACAGAAGGCTAGGGAAAAATTACAGATGTATTAAATGAATACGTTGCTTCAGTTTTCACAAAGGCAAGCAAGGAAAAGGTACCATGATGGGAATTAGGAAGGCAGGAAAGAACAGTGAGAATGGTGAACAGACACCAAGATAAAGAGGGTGGATGTTTAGAGGAACTAGCTGGCAACTCTTTGGGGAAAGAAAGTACATGGGCCAGACTTCTTACCCTTCAAAGTTCTCTGAAATCTTGCTCCTAAGTAGATCTTACAACAAATCACTAGCTATAACAGAAGTGCTGAGGACTGGAAGACATCAAGTGATCCAAGAGTGGCACTCTCCCCCCCCCCTCAAAAAAATTTATTTTTCAAATACAGCTGAATAAATTCCATAGTATTTGTATACAACATCTTAAATAACCATGTACACTATTTACATCAGCCTGACACTATAACACAGCTCAATATATACAATTACTTTATAGGTATAACAATCCAGTTATCAGAGTGTATCTGTTCAGTTATTGTAAATTGTCAATCAATGATAAGACTTTTTTCCATGAATTGTCAATAAATGGCTTAGGATGCATCCTTAATTCTTTAATTTTAATTTCCAACAATGCTGTGGTCTTCAGTAGGCTGTAGAAGTCTTCCAAAGTCGGTATTGTGTTTGTATTCCATCTTCTTGTTATACACTTCCTTGAGATTGCAAGTACTGTCCATACTAGATACATATTTGACTCATTGAAATGAAGACCTTCGTACACATTTAATAATCCTAGAGCTTTAGATAAGTTAAACGATTCATTAAATAAAGCTTGTAAAAAATTTTAATACCATACCAAAATGGCTTAATTTTAACACAGTTGAAAAAAATGTGATTCCAGTCTGCATTGTGTATTTGCTCACACCTCCACCATATTCCCTTTGTGGAAGAATTAATTTTAGTAATTCTACCTGGAGTTAAAAATGCTCTGTGCAAGCATTTCCAATTAAAAACTTTGCAGTATTGTGTAAAGGATGTATGTTTTATTGATAATAAAATATTTGATTTTATTTCTTCAGTTAGCTGTAATGAGTGTCCTTTTGTTATATAATTCCAATATGAGGATTTGGGTGTTATTTTATAATTTATCAATATCTTGTAAAATTTCGAAATACTATTTCCCATGTCATAATCATTATATATGATTTCATATAGGTATTTCGTAAGTTTAGGTATTTCTTTAAATGAAGAATTACTAATTATTCTGCATACATCTTGCGAACACATCAGAATGCTTTGCATAGTTAGCCAATTTTGTTGTGGAATTTTGTATGTTGTTTCTATTGTTTGCATATCCAGAACTTTTAGTTCTTTGATACATTGAAACCAACAAACAAATCCTTTCTTTTCCCAGGAATTAATTATTTCTCTGTATATTTTATGTGGAGAGTTCTTTGTAACTATGAATGGTGTTAAAAGATCAAACCAGATTTTTAAATCTATATTTACATTAATAATTTTCCTAAATGAGTCACTGTAATAATTAATCATATGAGTTTTAGTGAGCTCAGTTATGTTATACTGCATACTAAATTACAATATGTGCCATGGCAAATTGTTTTTATCTGTTATTTGAAATTTTTTTTTGTAAATCAAATTTATTTATTGATATTGCAGTTAGTAATTCTTTCAAATTTGCAGAATAATTTGAACTTATCCAATCTGAGATTGTTTTAGATATTGATGCGTTTATATATGTTTCTATATCAGGAAAGTTTAATCCTCCCTGTTTCCATTGTTTGATATGATGTATTAAAGCTATTCTGTTTCTTTTGGGAAACCATAACAATTTTATTATGCATGAGTTTATTTCTTTGAGTATATTCCTTTCTAAAAAACGTTGTAATGCCAGAGCTATATATAGAATCTTTGGTAGTAAAACCATTTTTATTAACTGTAGTCTATCTTCAATTGTTAATATTATTTTGTTACACTTTTCCACAGAGATTTTAATTGTATTGATGATATTATTGTAGTTTTTGAGACTAATTCATTATTGTCCTTGCATAACTCAATTCCTATACATTTTAAGGTAGATTCTTGTTTCCCTATAATGCGATTCCCCTTCAACTGCAATTCTTTTTTTTTTATTTAAAAATAAAAATTTTGATTGCGATTTATTGAAATGGAGTCCTGAAGTCCTGTAAAATGTGTCAATTAAAATATCTAATTCTTCTAATGTCTCTTTTGTATTGGATAATGTTAATAACTTCATCAGCAAAGGGCATTACTTTAGAATTGTATTGTTCATAAACATCTACTTCTTTGATTTTTGTATTGTTACATATTGAATCTGCTAATATTTCAAAAGCCAAAGTAAATAGAATCAGTCCAAAATAAACTTGCTGGCAGCTGAAGGTGTTCCGTGAAAGAAAAAGAAGTACTGTGAATAAATCAGGAACGAACCACCATGGACATCCAAAAACTCTTGAAATCCTTTATTAAAATGAACCCTCAATAAAAAATCCTTTTCCTTGTGGAAAAATATATAAAAACACAAAACGCGCACCATTCAGGATGGATAAGCGCTTTTGGGATTTCTCTTCCTCAGATCCTGTTACAACTGAAAAAAATGTTTCATTTAAGGAAGGCTTAACCAATGAAGAAGTTTACACAAGCTGACACCTCCAGTGTGGGCCAGAGGTAAAACATCCTATCAGGACCTGATGGTAAATTTACACCCTCCCTAAAATCCAGTCAATGAAAAAACTACAAGTGTGAATTAAAACATCACTCCATTTGGTGTGCATTTACTTTCAAATGAACACTGCTCTGCTAGAGCAGATACAAGTCCTCTTTCTTTAGATAGATTCAAAGAATAATGCAACACCTTAGTTAAAAATAAAACAAGATGTAGTAAATTGACACACTGTTCCAATGAAATAAATCTTGGCACATAAGAGGCTGTTGTTCGCAGTGCATGAACCATAATGAAACAACCTAAAGCAATCACAGTGCATGTATAAGCCATTTCCTTCACTACATGCCAATAAAATATTCTATACATGGAACACCTTCAGCTGTTAGCAGGTTTGTTTTGGACTGTTTTTGTTTACACATTTCATACCTGTAGCAGCACATGGCAGAGAATAGTTTGGACAAATATTTTCTTGCAAACAAACATACCTTAAATCCTACTAATAATAAGACTATGCCTAAACTTTTAATAGATTCATCTAATCCATTGCTTAATGTTGACTTTCAACAAGATGCCTTAAAGGAAATGGACTTAACTGAAGGCAGTGAGAACTTTGAAAAACTATTTCTAGAAGTAGAAAATGCAGCATATAAATTAGAGAGACTACAATGGCAGTGCTTCCATTTGGAAGCCTGCCTACATCATCAGCTAATTTCTAGAGGCTTAAGAGTTAAGTGCATGCCAAGTTATGGTAACACCCTTCCAGGACTTTTAGCACGCTGGCAAGTGATTAACTTAGAGACAAGCTTCAGTTATATTAGACTGCTTCTAGAGTTCTTTAAACCTGAAGAAGAAGAATTGTCTGAAATTAAGAAAAAAACAAGCTGACATGGAACTTATTGATTTGAATGAAACTTGTCTTAATAGACTTGAAACATTAGAGAATCATTTAAATCTGTATGAACGCAAGCTGAAAGAGCAAAAAAGAAAGAAACTGTTGAGAGACTACAAAGATTTTGAACAGGGTAATGTGTTTGAATGGCCTAAAAACAATCCACCTGATGATTTAAATGGCTTGGCAAAGGTCAGGAGCAAAGTTTGCACGGCAACTAAAAGTTCTAACCATGTTAGAAATTTCAATTCACATGCCAATAATATTAACACTAAACAGGACTCTATTACTGCAGCTTGTGCTATAGTTAGTGCTGATGCATTACTAAGGAATGTATCTGAAAATTCATCTAACCACAAGGATTTTGTACTAACCAACATAGAGAATGTGACTGCCACAGTCATCTGTGCCTGAATGTTGCTCTCCCCTCCACCTCTACAGGAATAGGTACTAGGCCCAAAGATGGAGCTGCACATATTCCGATTTTTCAGAAACTACCTTTTCACATCAGGACAACCTAGAAGAGAATAAACAGATCACTAAGCAGGGAGAGGAAATGGAAGAAATCAATAGAGACCTCTCCATGCTTGGTCTTTAACCTGTCTGACTTCATTCTAAGTAATGACCATATTAAAGTGTTGAATAAGGGTTTGTCATTTATTCCAGCTTTTCACTGTAGGTTGAGTGAATTTGTTATAGATATCACACAATTTGGGAGAAATGTCTCACTAAAGAATGTTTTTGGCAATGAAAAAGTGAAGAATGACAATACTTGCCAGCAGAAACAGTACAAAAAACCAAGCACCTTTGTGCCAGTAAATCATCCAGCCATTGATCTGTTTGTACATCTAGAGGAACAACATTGCCAACTTAAGACAGCAGCAAACAGGCCAACAATATCATAATTTAACTACTGGGGAAAGAAAAGCTTTACTGGAATTAATGAGAAATTATGGCATTGTAGTCAAACCAGCAGACAAAGGAGGGGCGCTGGTGGTAATGAACTCGAATGACTACAAGAGAAGGATGGAGGAGATGCTAAGAGACAATAGAACTTACCGAAATATTACTAGGAAAGAGCTTGAAAAAGTAGTTAATGAGGTCAGTAACACCTCGAGTGACATGCTTGCCACCAGACTCATTTCTCAAGAACTGTTTGATTTTTTCAGTACAGCACATGCTCAGATACCCACTATTAGTGGTTTTCCGAAAGTTCATAAATGTTTAAGTGACCCTCCTCTGTGTCCCATAGTAGCAGGACAGGGTTGGGTCACCGCATCACTTTCTGTATACGTAGAGGACCAACTGAAAAAACTTCTACCAGCAGTTGATACCATACTTAGACACTGGAGACTTTCTGGAGAAACTGTTTGGTAAGATGAAATCATATACACATTTCTCCAATTTTATTTTAGTGACCCTAGACATATGAAGTTTGTTTACTGTCATTCCCAACTCATATGGCACTGCAGCTGAAAGTAAATGCACACCAGATGGAGTGATATTTTAACTCGCACAAAGTTTTTTCATTGACTGGATTTTAGGGAGGGTGTAATTTTACCATCAGGTCCTGATAGGATGTTTTACCTCTGGCTCACATTGGAGGTGTCAGCTTATGTAAATGTCTTGATTGGTTAAGCCTTCCTTAAAAGGAACATTTTTTTCAGTTGTAACAGGATCTGAGGAAGGGAAATCCCAAAAGCGCTTATCCATCCTGAATGGTGCACCTATTGTGTTTTTATATATTTTTCCACAAGGAAAAGGATTTTTATTGAGGGTTCATTTTAATAAAGGATTTCAAGAGTTTTTGGATGTCCATGGTGGTTTGTTCGTGATTTATTCACAGTAAAGCAAACAGAATCGGTGACATGGGACATCCTTGCTTAGTACCCTTTGTTATATGTATAGATTCAGAGGTGAGAGGACCTAGCTTAACATACGCCAAATTATTTGTATATATATTCTTTAGGAGATGAACAAAGGAAGGAAGAAATTCAAATAACACCATAATTGTCCCAATTTAGGGAATCAAAAACTTTCACTATATCTAAGCCAATTATGAGTGTTTCTTTATTAACATAATCTATAAGAGAAATTATCATTTTAATATTGTCATGTGTGTGTCTATGATCATTATTTATTATTTATTGCTTTGGAGAGGGGTATTTTCATTCTGTTAGTTAAAATTGTCATAAATATCTTATAGTCATTATTTAATAATGACATAGGTCTATATGAGGTACAGATGTTTGGGGATTTGTTTTTCTTTAGGATTGGTGCGATTAAGGAACATCTCCAAGAGTGTAGTATTAAAGTTTTTGACTGAATTTCTAATAGAGTTTTATGAAAGAGGGAAAGTATCTTTGAAGAAAAAAGTTTATATATTTCCATAATTATGCCATCTATACCTGGAGCCTTATTATTTTTACCCTCTTTTATTGTACCTGTAATTTCTTTGTTGGATATGGGTGCTTGCAGATCTAGTTTTAATTTTTCTGGTATTTTTGATATTAGAACATTTTTCATCTAGATTTAATGATCAGTATGCATATTTTCTTTTTGAAAATGTTCCATATAGTGATTTCTGTAGGCATCAAGAATGTCACCTATATCCGAGACATTTTTCCCTTTCTTTTCATGGAAGATGCTTTTAATGTTATTAGCTTTTGATTGTATTTTAATTCTTAAGGGATAAATTATGTAGATATTTAGGAGCAGTGGCCAAGGTATTACTTTTTAGTTTTTCTAAAGCTAAACTAGTTTTATGTGTTAGAATTTCATTGCATTTATTGTTTAATACTTCTATTTTTTTTCATCTCCACATGATTTTGATTTTTTTCAGCTTTTACTGACAAAAGTTTGGATTGTAAATCTAATAATTCAGAATCCCATTCTCTGATTTTTTTTTTATACCAAAGTTAGGGTTTTATCACATATGTAAGCTTTTAATGAGTCCCATATCATTATTTTATCTCTGTGGTGTAATTAATATACAAGAAGAACTGTAATTCAGATAATAACCAGGGTTTGAACTCTTTAATTTTAGTTATATATGCTGGAATTCTGGAGTTAAAGATTAATGGTTTGTACTCATTTTTGAGTTTTAGTATCAATGAACTATAGTCTGAAAAGGGGCAGGGAGTGATCGAGAAATGTAGGATTTTAGAGTGTAAGTAATGGGCAGCAAATATTTTATCTATTCTAGTTTGGGTACCAAATTTGTGATCTTGATGGGAAAACAACAAAGATTTATCTTCTTTAAATTTAAAAGTATCTACAAGATGAAATTATTCTACCCACCTGTTTAAAGCTTTTGATACAGCAGATGTATGCAGCGGTCTTTTATTTGTAGTTTCAGAAATATCAAATATACAGTTAAAATCTCCTCCTAATATTAAGTTGCCTTTAAAATTATTGGAAAAGAAATCCAAGTGTTTGTTTAACAGTTCCTGACCCAATGCCTGGGAACTGGTATAAATTGGCTACGGTCCATATTCTATTATATTTGCCATAAGGCCTTCTTTATCTTCATACTTATAAATGATTTCTGGGTTAATCACATTTGTTTTCTATAAAATTGTTAACCCCCTTTTGTCTTTTTCTTATAAGTGGATTGCACCAATATCATAAATTCCTTAGGATTCCATTTGTAATTGTCATAATTTGTGCTTTGTTCAGTTTTAAATATTTCAGTAGATAGGATCTCTTGCTAGGATTGTTTAAGCCATTGGTATTTAAAGTTAATAAGGTTAAATCCACCTTAGGTTATTTAGACTATGTATTTTTTGTTTTATTGTGACTATTAAACATTTTCCTCTGATAACTATAAAGTATATGTTTGAGCTTTTAAAGGAAATTATCAGTTTTATACTTTGAGTGTTTACCAACAAAGTAATGTTTTGGTCAGGCACACTAAAAATGTTTTTGTGAAATAAATTTAAATTAATAAATGTTAACAAAACTAAGATCCGCACGAGTCATGGAATGAAAATCATTCCTAAACTGATGGATAAACCTAAGTCCATCAGATTATCACTCACACCTTGACAATCCAGAACATTTGAGCTCCATAAATTGAATTATCGTATGGAGAATATTTGTAATAGGAATAAACAATATTTATATTATTTTGAACAGACACAGTACTATTGTAGATTAGAAAGAATTCTAATACAATATAAATGTCTACTTATTGTTCAAGCAATTAATATTTACATGAAAGATTGATGACAAGCAATTCAATCATAGTAAAGTAGGATGTATTGTATATAAAACCTCAGTAAAAGATTATAGCACACAGTTATTTAACATATTCACCCTTACTGATGAAGTCTTTCAAAACTAATTACTTAATATAAATAGATGGTAATAATATTTATACCTAATGTTTATAATACAATGTATTTTACTGGATATATCAGAAGTTATAATTTATTGTTTGCCAGCATTTATGTAATCATTTTGTTTGTTGCTAACTTACATAAAGCATCAAGTTTGTTTTATGTAAACATTGATGAAAGTTGGTGCATTTTAATTATCAGTGCATCCCTCTTCCCCCCATTTCCTACACATAAGGATTTTTATCTCTGTCATTTCTTATTATAAAACGCATGAAATTATAGCTTAAAAACAACAAATTCACTTATTGTGATTAATGATTACAAGTTCCCTTTCCATATTCATAAATTGCCATTTTATGGCATATACTGAAAGTTTTTAGATTTAAATGGCAACATTCTATTCTGTATAACCAGCAAAGGTTAAACTGAGTGATTATTGTCAATTTAATACTATTTGTTCAGAATGTGACTGTTACATTCTGTAACATTCCAAGTTCAGGCTTCTATTGTTTCCCTTGAACAACTTCCTCAGTTTGATGTCATGTATAAAACATTAGTTACCTTGTTAACAGCTTAAGTATTATGTACGGTCAAGATGTGTTACAAAACCACAATTCAAGTTAAAGCAATTATATGATTTGTTATGTACATTTACTTATATGAGAAAATCATCATGCTTCCCCTTGATGTTCAATATAGTGTATATCATTTATGACAAGTTAAAGCAGTAGTGTTATTATACTCAAGCCCATGTTATTAAACTGTCTATTGTCAATCTAATACTATTTGTTCAGAATATGATTGCTACATTCTATGACATTTCTAGTTCAGGCTTCTATTGTTTCTCTTGAACAACTTTGTCAGTTTGATGTCATGTATAAAACATTAGTTTCCTTGGTAACCACTTAAGTATTAGATATGGTCAAGATGGGTTACAAAAACTACACTTCAAGTTAAAGGAATTATATGACTTGTTATGCATATTTACTTATATTAGAAAATCATCATGCTTCCCCTTGATGTTCAATGTAGTGTATGTCATTTATGACAAGTTAAGACAGTAGTGTTATTATACACGAACTCATGTTATTAAATCCTATCTTTAATATCTAAATTCATCAGACTGCTTCATCTTATATGACAATTATATATTTTATGTCTAGATTTACTAAAATCATACATTACATAACTATTGTGTGTTTCTTTCTTTTTTTTTTTTTGGCTGTTGCTTAGTTATTTGAGAGACCACAAGCTGTAATGTTTATTCTTATCATTATCTCCTTCCAAGCATGTTTATACAGAACATAAACTTTAAATTATGAGACACTTCTAGTTTACTTGTTATATTTCCATCCTTACATACACACATATCAGTATTTCAAGCACGGGCAACAATGCCCATCCAGTTTTTCCAGAATACCATTCACTAGTTCATGTGGTATGTTTCCAGGCTGTTCTTAAAATATCCAAACCAATATTTGTCCTGTTTCATTTTACCAGCCTGTTCCATGCAATGGCCACTCTGCCAGTGAACCACTAAACACACCTTCCATTCCCACAGATATTTCCATGAAGGAAATCTGATGACTCTCTAGCACTTCCCAGCAACCTCAAACACCCCTACAATCAGCTATCCCCATATGCCCAACATGTCCGAGCAAGCTCACCTCCCAGAACACTAAGCACAAGACCAAGTGCTTAGTCTTTCACAATAACTCAGACTTCCACTCTTATGTAAGTCCTTAACATGTTTGGACCAAAATACATTTTAAATATAAAACTGCACTTTTTTGTTTATCAAGAATCAACTTAATGAGCTAGACAAAGTGTTGGGAGACCATCAATATGTCTACATGTGGTTTAGAACAGCCCTTTTATTATACACACATATATATATATATATATATATATATATATATATATATATATATGGTTCCCATTCAGAAGCCTGAAACATCATAAGCCTGAAAATCAAAATCCTGAAACCAAAAGCCTGAAAATTCAGAATCCTGAAAACTCAAAATCCTGAAAGCCCAAAATCCTGAAACTCAAAATCCTGAAAACACAAATAATGCTAATATGTCACTATAAAGACACTAATATCTACCAACTGACCCTGACCCTAACCCTAAGGTCCGTCACTATCGCACACTCACCTGAGCCGCGCCCTAATCCTAACTCACTTAAACCGCCTCTAACCCCAATATTTGTCACTATTGCATACATGCCTAACCTGCGCCCTAACCCTAACTCACTTAAACCGCCCCTTACCCTAACATAAAACCAACCGCACACTTACCTGACCCCAACGCATGACCTAACACCACAGGGCTAACAATAACAAAGCCACAATGACATCAGTATGTCTATTTTGTGTTTTCAGGATTTTGAGTTTCAGGATTTTGGGCTTTCAGGATTTTGAGTTTTCAGGATTCTGAATTTTCAGGCTTTTGGTTTCAGGATTTTGATTTTCAGGCTTATGATGTTTCAGGCTTCTGAATGGGAACCATATATATATATATATATGTGTGTGTGTGTGTGTGTGTGTGTAGGATGACGTTGGTGATTAAGAGGAGGAGGAGGAGTGTGAGGGCAGCACCAAGGATCAAATGGTGGAAATTGAAAAGGGATAATTGTGAGGTGGAGTTCGGGGATGAGTTAAGACAGGCACTCTGTGGCAGTGAAGAGTTACCAAATAGCTGGGTAACTACAGCAGAGCTAGTAAGGGAGATGGCTAGAAAGGTGCTTGGTATCACATCTGGACAGAGGAAAGACGACAAGGAGACGTGGTGGTGGAATGAGGAAGTACAGGAGAGTATGCAGAGAAAGAGGTTGGCAAAGAAAAAGTGGGATTGTCAGAGAGATGAAGAAAGTAGACAGGAGTATAAGGAGATGAGGTGCATGGCAAAGAGAGAGGTGGCGAAGGCTAAGGATAAGGCATATGAAGAGTTGTATAAAAGGGTGGACACTAAGGAGGGAGAAAAGGACCTGTGCCGATTGGCTAGACAGAGGGACCGAGCTAGGAAAGATGTGCAGCAGGTAAAGGTGATAAAGGATAATGAGGGAAACATACTCACAAGCGAGGAGTGTGTGCTGAGGAGATGGAAAGAGTACTTTGAGGGGTTGATGAATGAAGAGAATGAGAGGGAGAGAAGGTTGGATGATGTAGGGATAGTGAATCATGAAGTACAATGGATTAGCAAGGAGGAAGTAAGGATAGCTATGAAGAGAATGAAGAATGGAAAGGCTGTTGGCCCAGATGACATATTTGTGGAAGCATGGAGGTGTTTAGGTGAAATGGCAGTGGAGTTTTTAACCAGATTGTTTAATGAAATCTTGGAAAGTGAGAGGATGCCTGAGGAATGGAGAAAAAGTGTTTTGGTACCGATTTTTAAGAATAAGGGTGATGTGCAAAGCTGTAGTAACTACAGAGGAATTAAACTGATCAGTCACAGCATGAAGTTGTGGGAAAGAGTAGTGGAAGCAAGGTTAAGAAGGGACGTGATGATTAGTGATCAGCAGTATGGTTTCATGCCGGGAAAGAGCACTACAGATGCGATGTTTGCTCTGAGAGTGTTGATGGAAAAGTACAGAGAATGCCA
Organism: Protopterus annectens; assembly: GCF_019279795.1. NCBI lineage: Eukaryota > Metazoa > Chordata > Ceratodontiformes > Protopteridae > Protopterus > Protopterus annectens. Next base: position 308,778,928 of record NC_056731.1, read on the forward strand.
GAAGGAGTTGCATTGTGTTTTTGTAGACTTAGAGAAAGCATATGACAGGGTGCCTAGAGAGGAGTTGTGGTATTGTATGAGGAAGTCAGGAGTGTCAGAGAAGTATGTAAGAGTGGTACAGGATATGTACGAGGGTAGTGTGACAGCGGTCCCCGTGGACTATGATGTTTGCAGATGACAGTGTGATCTGTAGTGAGAGTAGGGAACAGGTGGAGGAGACCCTGGAGAGATGGAGACATGTTCTAGAGAGAAGAGGAATGAAGGTCAGCAGGAATAAGACAGAATATATGTGTGTGAATGAGAGGGAGGAAAGAGAAATGGTGAGGATGCAAGGAGTAGAGGTGGAGAAGGTGGATGAGTTTAAATACTTGGGGTCAATAGTTCAGAGTAACGGTGAGTGTGGAAGAGAGGTGAAGAAGAGAGTACAGTCAAGATGGAGTGGGTGGAGAAGAGTTTCAGGAGTGATTTGTGACAGACTAGTACCTGTAAGAGTGAAAGGGAAGGTCTACAAGAGGGTAGTGAGACCAGCTATGTTATATGGGTTGGAGACAGTGGCATTGACAAAAAGGCAGGAGTTTGAGCTGGATGTGGCAGAATTAAAGATGTTAAGATTTGCACTGGGTGTGACAAGGGTGGACAGGATTAGGAATAAGTATATTAGAGGGTCAGTCCAGGTTGGAAGGTTTGGAGACAAAGTCAGAGAGGCACAATTACATTGGTTTGGACATGTGCTGAGGAGGGATGCTGAGTATATTGGGAAAAAGATGTTAACGATGAAGCTACCAGGTAACAGGAAAAGAGGAAGGCCTAAGATAAGGTTTATGGATGTGGTGAGAGAGGACATGCAGGTGGTTGGTGTGACAGAGCAAGATGCAGAGGCCAGGAAGAAATAGAAACAGGTGATCTGCTGTGGCGACCCCTAACAGGAACAGCCGAAAGAAGAAGATGATGATATATATTTTTTTAAACCAAAAACATAACTGCTAAGAATCATCTCGGAGGCTCCTGAGAGCCGTTAAGCATTATCGTCACTCTGTCTCCATTAACACAGCAACGTGGGAGCATCTGTTTCTGTTAGTGTGTCTGTGTACTGCATACCAGAGGCTTGCGATGCACCTGAAGCAGAGCTTCACTTCACTGCAACTTCAAGCTTAAATTCCCTCCCTTTCAGCGAGACAGCAGCCAGGAAAAGAACAGAGAGCAAACAGATAAAAAAAAAACCCTCCTAACAAGCCGCCACAACAAGAGACAACACACTCCTCCAGCCCTCCCACCTCTCACTCAGTAGATGTACAAATAAATCATTCTCTGCCAAAATATCCCAAAGCACACACAATTCTATCCACCCCCTTCCCCTGGATCCAGGCTAAAACACCAAACGTCTCTTCCTTATACACAAGCATCAGTAAACCTCGATAACAAGCCACAACCCACAGCTTCCCAGAGACGAAAATGGCAACATATAATAGCTGCCAGACACAGCTGCATCCACATACACCATGTCAGGCTTAATCAAACAGCACACAAAGCTAAGATACCTGCCATAATTGATATTAATTATGTTTAGACAGAATAATAATGACATTTGTACTAGCTGCCAGACACGGATGCATTCACGCACACCATATCAGGATTGGCCAAACAGCATTTGAAGCTATGATACCTGCCATAATTGATATTAACTATGTTTAGACAGAATAATGATGACATTTGTACTAAGAGCTTGCTACTATCATTTAACCAGGATATACATGACATTTCTAAATCATACTTGGCATTAGTCTCCATGACAGCATTTTTTTTTCAAAACACTCTACTGTTACTGCTATTATATATGATGTTAATTTGTGACATTTGAGTCTGAACTCTGATGAATGGTACTTTTTGAATTAGTTAATTAATTACTTAAATTATTGTAAGTAAAATCAATGAAAAATGAACAAGATAAGTATTCATTGAGTTCAAGTAGGGGAATAGAAATGTCTATGTTTGCATTATATGCTGCTTTGTTTAGCTTATATATAATGTAAATAGTAACCCATCTTGACCTACCTTTGTGAAGAATTATTGGACTCTGAAAATTCTGAATAAATCATTACTGTTTCTCAGTTGTTTAAGAAACCCTCCTTTTTAAAATAAAAACAGATAAGTGGTGTACCATATCAGTTGATACTTTGAGAGATGTAGCTGTAAGAGTTATTTTTTGGGACACCTATCTTGGAATCAATTTTTTGTTTCTTCTTTCAAGCATCAGTCGAAGGATTTGTTTCTTTGATTCTTTTAAGACTTGGGGCCATCCATTCCATTTCTTCTGGGATAGACACTATTATGTTGTTTTTGATGAATATAGTAGCTTCTTCTATGCCATTAAAGGTTCTCATCTCATTGGCAAAAAGTATTTTTATCTTGGCTGGAAAGGCCAACTGTGCTTTAGTGTTGTTTTGTTTCAACAGTTTTATTATTGGCCAGACTTTTTTTTCCCTTTGTTCTAGTATTCTGGAAGAATAATCATTGTCAAACCTAATCAGGCTTTGATTGCATTTTAAGGGTGATTTTCTCTAAGAAGATTTTAATATTAGTTCCTTGTCCAAAAATGAAAGAAATTTTATAACTATGGATCTAGATGGAGTATTTGTTGAGTTAGAAGCAGGTTTCCTCAGTGGTCTATGCGTCCTTTCAATTCCAAATAAAAGTCCCTCTTTAAAGTCTAAAAATTCAGGAATCCAGGTTAAGAATGAAATAATGTCTTCTCCTTCAGTGTTTTCAGGCAGACCAAAGATCCTTATGATGTTTCTCCTTTCCCTGTTGCTATCAATTGGAGTTCTTTTTTCAAAGCAGCATTTGGATGAGAATTCCTTGAGTTCACATTCAATGACTCAATATATGTCCAAGTTACTTGACAGGAACATTTTTGTATATCTCCACCAAAATTGACATTTATCTAGTTTAGTAGTTTATCTATGGATTTCTGATGTTTTAAACATGAAAATAATAAAAATGTTCCTATATTATTATATTAGTTTATGGAGCTCTCAAAATTCACTGCTATCAGTTGGCCATCTCAAGTGTGGTACTCTTACTGGAAAGGGGTGAGCATAAAAATCCTGAGAATTACAGGCCTATCAGATTAACAGCAGTAACATGGAAAGTCCAGGACAGAATGCTTAAGGTAAGTCTGGTAGTATTTCTAAAGGACAGCAATCTTTCAGGTAGCATCCAACACAGGTTAATGGCCAGAAACCATTAGACAAACTTGTTTCACTTACATGACTGGATTCCAGGTGGATATAAGTACCAGAAGATGTAATCTACTTGTACTTCAGCAGGACCTTTGACACAGACCCATACATGAGGTTGATAGGAAACCTGGAGATGTTGGAAGAAGGACCAGTACTAATGAACTGGATTGTTAGATGGTTGAATTGTATGACAAAGCAGGCCACAATATGATGTATTACATCATGAATTAAGAACATTACAAGTGGAGTACTGAAGGGGTCTGTCCTTGATACAATACTCTTCCAAAGTGTTTTTTCAGACACTTCTAGAGGAAGATAGAACAGGATCAACCTCACTGCTGACAACACAAAGGCAAGTGCTGCAGCACAGGCTGGGAGGAGGGAAGCGTTTACTGGAGGATTTGGAAATGCTGGCCTCATGATCAGAAAGGTATGTAGTCTATGTTCAGAACAAATACATGCAGTAAGGCCACAGTGAATCTGGTGTGGAGAATCAGCTAGGAGAAATGGAACTGAAGGCAACAGAGCACCAGAAACAAAGTGAGGGAGCAGTGACAGCAACAAATGGAAAGCATAATCATGTTGTGTGTCCTCATGGGACAAACTCCAGTAGCAAAAAGGTAACAAGTCTACTCTATAGGACCTTAGTTCTTTCCCACTTTGAGCGCTGAGTTACCTGGAATGTGGCATCAGACGGCTGAGAGGTAGCCAGGGGAAAGCTACCAAAAAGTTAAGCGCAATAAAAGAAAAGGGGGTCTAACCAGAGATAAGCAGAGCCTGTGAGCTCTTCCCATTTTAAGACCAGAAGAGACACAGTTGACATGATATAGCTTGGACAAGGTCATGTCAGGGATTTGTAAAGAAGCCATCCTGAATAGGAAGCACAGAGGGGGAAGGAGTAAGCACAAGCAGCAGAATTCAGGAACTAATTACTCCAAAGATCCTAGAATATACTTCTTCACAGAGAGGGATAAAGACTACTGGAAAGGGTGGTGGAGTGGTAATTCACAAAGGTACTCAAAAGAGCATGGTAGAGATGGAGAAAGAGGAGGAGGAGGAGGAGGAGGGGAGGCAGATTAGGCTGTAAAATGAAAGTATAACTTATGCATCTAATGGGCTCACAGCTAAGCCAGCCAAGCTGACTTCAGATACACTTTGTGCTGGACAGCAGTTCCAAGCTGATCATTATACTGCCAAAGTGGAAACTGCCACCATTCCAACCTTCACTGGAACAATCCGATCATTATTAGAAATGCAAGTCAGTGAAACCATATTAAAGACTTGCACTTCACTCTCTCACTACATAACCTAAAGCTGAAACAATACGAAAAGAGATGGCGACAAAGGAGTGGAGCTCCCTGCAATACCCTCTAGTACAAATCATCACTACTTTTTTTTTGGGGGGGGGGGGGTTGCATGGAATTACTAAATCAGAACATTGTTTAGATCTGATCTGTTTGGTGACTTTAATTGTCAGCAAGATTGCTGTTGACATATTTTTGCTGATCAGCAGTTTACTTGCTTCCCTGTTAAGCATTCCTTAACGGATCTTACACCACTATCTAGAATGTGCACTTCAGCTATTTATTCTTCTTAAACAGGAAGAGATCTGGGAATGGTTGTGGAGATAGCTCTCGTACTTCACAGGGCATTTTTTTGAAGTCCACTTGCACATACCATTTCTACACAGGAAGTGGCATGTAATGGGTCCAAGCTACCATGTTGTCTGGTATGGGCATACCACCCTTGCACTGTGCTTACAGTCTCAGCCTGTACCTTTGAAACATGCTCTGTTTCCCCTCCTGAATTGCTTGTGCAGCTCCTTCTACAGTTGTACTTGTCTCCTCCACGGAGCCCCTTGCAGCAGAAATGGGCAGTGCTCTCAGATAACCCAAGTTAAGTACTTTCACTTTTTAGAGGTTCTGTGCCAGGAACATTGAGTTATTACATATAGTTTTACACAGAAAATAAAGCACTCATGCAGTGCAGTGTTTCTATCTAGGGTTTGAAGTGTCAGCTTACTGAGAAGTTAACCTTAGGCCATGTTATGGAAAACACTGTGCTATGAGCTGTTGCCTGAATTTTAATGAAACACCCCCCCAAAATTGCCATATCACTTAAATTATTAATGAAAAAAAAAGACATTTGATACATTACTAAAGTTAAAGTTCGGACAATAGTGCAAGTCTGAGTACTAGTCATTAGTAAAAAGGAGTCTGGGGGAATGAAACAAAGTTTAACATGACAGGAATTCTTTGTAATGATATTCTCTATTGAATATTACTGAGGAAGTCAACTAAACAGGAACTCTCTGTAATGAAGTTCTCTACTGAACATTACTGAGAAACTGTCTCTCATCTTCTAAAAACTTAGAAAGTCAAACTCCACTTGTAGAGCAGGGCAGTGGTAAGCATTGCTGCTTGCCAGCATTTGGTTCTCCAGTACAATTCTCAGCTAGGATACCTTCCATGCACTGTTGATACATCATTCCTGTGACCAAGTGGATTTCTGCAAGATGCTGCAGTTTTCACCATATTCTCAAAAATGTGCCCAAGGCAATCTGACAAACTTCAAGCTGTTTGTGGGTGTGTATGCCATGCATAACCGAGTACATGTATGTACCCCGCAGCTGGCAGGTATTCTGTCCAGTATAAATCTCTCTCTCTCTGTTGTGCCAAGTGACCACTGTGATAATCTTTGGCTGCCCCTCAACTTTGACAAGGATTAAACTAGCAAGTATAAACTGAAAGCATGAATAAATGAAAAGTTCCACTGCCTAATCATTCTAAATGTAGCCAATGAACAAGAATTTAAACATTTCTAACAATTTAACAGTACAGAATTACTGCTTAAAATGCATTCAACATCACCTTGCAAAGAGCAAAATATTTTGGAATCTCTACAACACATATGATGGTATACGGTAGATGTGTGTGGTTTTAGAATTTATTTTGTTTGAGTACATTTGTTTGCATTGTGCTGTCAAAAAAGGTTGTTTTGAAGAAATTATATGGTTTCTCCAAGACATAAAAATGCCAACTTCTGTTTCCTAATCCATCATACTAGTGACCATTTTCTAAATGACTGTTATGAAGCTACACAGTGTTTTTTTCATTTTTGTTGCCTATGTATTAATGCTGGCATCTCCAAACTGGCTTGACATTTTCTCATAAAAATTTCCAGAAAATGATGCTGGCATAAATTCCAGTAGAAAATAATACCCTTAATGACAAGGGAGACATTTTTTTTTCTTTAAACTTCATGCTAAAGATATTATTCTGCTGGCACAACATATAAAGGTAAATAACCACTTTTATTCAGAAATACATATTCTTTTTAGGCTTGAAGTTACAGCACCTTTATATGTTTTTTGAGAATTTTATATTTGCTATAATGAAAAAGCCAATAAAACATTTTTATTTTCAAATGTCTGTTTTATAAATGTTGCAGCTTGACAAATACCAAAAGGCCATTCTATCCTGAACTCAGTCCTGCCTACATATGAAAACACCCCCGGACTGACTGCTTCAAGATGGTTTTAAAACTTTTTCAGAACAAAACTCTGGGGATTTACTGCATTGTACCACATACTGCATTTAAGGACAGCAGAATCTCAGATATAAGTGTATGTTTCAGAACAAGGAAAAATACACATTTTCCCTGTAACATACATATATTTTTAAATAAAATAAAATATCACTTTCCCAAGAAAAAGAATATAGTTTTAGTTTTGATTTCATTAATGATGTGGTTTAGTTATATAGTGACTTCACTTTATCAAAATGAAAAAATGTCAGAAGTACATTTGTGGTGAAACAAATGATAATATCTGAATGGCCATAGAGAATCATAAGTTTGAAACTGTTTAAAATATTCTAGAAATTTTTTTACACTGCTATGTTATAACTCATAGCTGAAGAGTGTATTTAGATGGTGATTCTAGTTAAAGACATGCACATAATACATTTTCATGTAAACTACTTTTTCCACATGCAAGTCTTAATAAAGGGGTAACAAAAGAATTTACAAGTTCAGAAGAAATATAGATAACATTTTCTTGGAGCTCAAAGATGTCCGTCAACCGAGTATCATGTTAAAATGAGCTCTCCCACAAGGAAAATTGATAACTGGTGAAAAAAGCCAGTAAAGGAAGTTAAATATGTGAAAATTCAGATCTTGGCTGAAGAATAATCTGTCTGGATGTCAACTAAGAAAAATCTAGGAGACATGATGATAAAATTAATACAAATTGAGAGAAGAAAGTTGTGCTGGATAAGGACTCCACAGAGACTCAGCAGAAAGTGGACCAATATGTGACTCAGAGCACAATATGGCTTCAAGCAACTCTGAAGAGCAAGTCACTTAAATACAGAGAGTTTTTTTTTTGTAACTAAGTGGGACACTAGGAGATTATACACATTCAATAAAAACAGCCTGGAAAAACAGAGGAAACACTGAATAATCATTCAAAATGCAAAAGTCAGAAGTTAAAAATCAAAGAGAGAGACAGGGAGAGAAAATGATGCTTTTCAGGAAGAGATATTTCAGACAATGGCTTATTTCAACGATTGATAGAGGAGGGAAAATTTGAAGTTTATATCCCTCAGAAGCACACAGGAGCAGACTGCATAAGCTTTATGAAGGCCAACATTAGTAATGGGAATGGTGTCCCGCAACAGGACATATTAATAAATAGGGCACATAGTGCATATGTATAGAATATAGATACATATAGAGAAGTTGAGTTAGGTGTTCCATCTACTATTATGTAACAAACAACTGAACAGTGAAGTAATCAAATCAGTTCTGGCCACCTGCACTTCCAACGGTTTCTAGCAGTACCCAGTGGGCACTTCCTTAGAGTCTCCATGGTTTTATTCACCAGATCTCTCTGGAACCTCACCAAATGTGCCAAGTTATTCAATGTTCTGATAAAAAGGTACATGATACACAGGCACACTTTCTCAATCTATGCATCATCTGGAAGTCCTTGTTCAGAGGATGGATAACCTGAGGATCCTCTGGGATCTTAATGTTTAGTGGCCTCTGACAGTACAATGCAGTTAAGAGATCCATCCCTTACTCCAATAGGGCCCTGTTCATGGAGGCCCACAACATCAGGCTTCTGCAGAATCAGTTCTATAACATCCAGCTCCCTCCAAGTCTTGAAACAGACGATATTGATGAACTTGCCCAATGGGGCTACTACTCAGGCTGGTGAAGGTAAGAACCTGCAGGCATTCTAAAGTATCTCTCCTTTTAGGAGAGGTGGGGCAATGAGCCATGATCGACTCTGTCTCATCATTTCAAGAATTTCACCGAACTCTGTGTCTTCTCGAAAGTATTAGGGTGAAGCCTCTCCATCATGATCCTTGTCTGGGGAGGGGAACTCCATGGGGAATCTATATGCCTCCTTTTGTATAGTCTTTTCATAGGAGGGCTCAGAGGGGTTCACCCAAGATCTTCAGTGAGGAAGGCAACCTAAAATGGGGGTTGCTCCTAAGTCTTGAGATCCTCTGTCCTGGGACAGCAAGATGGACGAATAGCCTAAAGGCTTTGCTTCATGGTGACTAAGGGTAGAACTGGTTGAGCAGGTGTCTGTTTATGCTGAAATACCTGATCCAGTCTCCTCTATGTCAATTCCTGAAGTACCTTGGGGTCAAAACCAATGGTCCCAACCATAATGGCAGTAATGCTAAAGAGGGAATGAGTGCCAACAGTTGAGCCTGAAGACTCCAGTGTAAATACCCACAGAGTAGACTTCAATACTGAAGAATCAAATGCCAAGAGCACTAACAGAAAATCAGCCCTGGATAGGTCTGTACCTGGGCAAACACATGCAGCCCTTGGCGCCTGTCATTCTGGGTCTAGTCAGAATCAGTGCAAAGGCAATGACACCAAGGAAGTCAAAATCTTGAGGTGCCAAGAACACAGGCATGGAATCTATCATCAGTTTCAATACCCCCAGTGCCAAAACATGACCCTGGATAAGAAATGCAATAACAGGGACTTGGATTTCTTCTGGCACAACCCCGAACATTGAGTGGGCCAAGTGAACACCATACTGAAACTAAACCTTCACAAAAGCATCATCAAGAGTCTAAATGCATGGGGCTCTAGTAGGACCTACAGAAGTGAAAGGACATAACTGAAATGAGATGAGAAAGAGTGGATTCTGTCAGCCCCAAAGAGTCTTGTCTCAAAGGTGAAACAGGACATGGAGTTGTAGAGGAAGAAGACTCTGGACATGGAGAAGATGGTGTATCATGCTAGGAATGCTCTCTAGGGAAAACATCCCCAGAGTGGAAAATTCTGACTCGTCCAGTTGTTTTTCTTTCTTATTCTTGGTTCTGTTGGGTCTGTCCGTAGCAGTGGCTTTCTCTGTTTCTTTCTCCTTTTCTTTGCAAGCTTATTCTTTTAAAAGACTTCTTTCCAGAAAGGTCTTGAAATTGAAATTATTGCAGATTCAGTATTCAGAATCAATCTGGATGCCTGACCCCAAAATACACAATGCACCTTTTGGGTGGATATCTTGTGACCACATTTACAATTTTTAAAGCCAGAGGCCTTATCTTTATCCAATACAAAATCTCTAAGTAAATGTCATAACACAGTTAAATATGACAACAGACTGAAGTTTAAAACCTGAAGTTGGAAGACAAAGAAAAAAAAATTATACCCAATTTTTTTTTTTTAACTAACGGATGAGGGATAGTGAAGGAAATGAAAGAGGAATAGCAGAGGGAAAAGCCTTAAGTGAAACTGACCAGAAACTGCAGAAACTGTTTTGTTTTTATTAAAGCTGTGCAAAACGAGTAAATTGGAGAAGTAAGGGCACTTATCTGATCCACAAGAATTTGAAGAAACTCACAGCACTTGAGTTAAGTCTGAGACCTGGTGAAACACTGACAAGAGCTAGAGAGCTAGGAGGAAAGCAATGCATTATGGGACAGGGAAGGAACTCAAGCTAGCCAGAGTGCTCATTGTTGCATTGCAGATCAGGCACCTTTGGCGAGTGGTATATCCATTCCAGTTTAAGGACAGGACCAACCAATATCTTGGTTAAATACCCTATGATTGTCCATCTGAAGTATTTATGCATTGGTTATATTTATTCAGCTCTGAAAAGGCCTTAGAACTAAACAAAGAAGCTTTACTAAGATACCTCAGTGTCCCTGTCACAGGCTAATCAATTAGTGATCAGAATTTTCCTTTGCCACTGCATAAATGCTACTATATTTAACTAGCCGCTTCCTATAGTCAAGAGTACAGGATTTTGACTCCTTCCTCCTCCAATTGCTTGCTGTGAGGCTCTTAGCAAGTCAGTACACCAGACAGTGCTCCTGGATCACCCTGGTAAGAGACACCTGTGTCTAGTAAACTTACCTGACTAACAGATTAATTAAAAAAATTACTCCAATAGTAATCACACACTGTGATTTCACAACAGCCTAATCCCTAATACATTAACATCTGAGAAAACAGATTTTAATGATACCTGTCACCCACACCTCAAAGCATCTAAAATATATTTATGTACTTAACTTATCCATTCACTTTTTTAAGTAGGTAGATGAGCAGATCTGTAAGGACCTATTTTTGTCAGAGGCAACAGGACATAGAAAAGTGTAGTACTGTTACAAGTACCATGTTTATTGCAGGCCTCCAACACAAATGCACAGTGGAAGTACACATGCGTTAATGATTATAAAGTCTTTCTGGTCCATTCTACACACAAAAGTGCAAATATTCAAATATGAAATGCAAAGAGATACAAAGAACATTCACTGCATTTACTCTCCTGTTACCCACTTTTTGCAGCTAAGGGCTGTTAAAGGCTGCAGGGGAGCTGGCACTCAGTGGGCACTAGGCAGGGAAGCTGTTACATTACATACTGTCAGTATAACACATGAATACTGCAGTCTACCACCAGATCTTTTCAGAAGGCAAACAAGTGCTTTACTGTATGGCAGATCTCTTGGCAATATAAAACATAGCAACCTACATGCTACCCTTCATTCTTTTTTGGTGTGTTACGAATAGGCAGACAGCCTGCACCAGGAAATGCTTTTGTGGCAGGCAACAAGAGGTTTAGTCTGAGGAACTACAAATAATACATTCTCAAGACTAAAATAATGTTCACATGTATTCAACAACTATGTAAAAGTTAACTGACTTTCAAACCTTAAGAAATACACTTTACAAGGTTATAACAAGGTCAAATATATACAAAGGTACAATATGTCTGAGAAAGTAACGTAACTAGGTGAGTGCATATAAAACATGTAAAATACTTGAGAAAATAAGAAAAAGTGCATTAGGTATGAGTTTCTAGACATAATAACCACCAATTAGCAGGGGACAGGAGGGAAGGAATCTAGTTTGCAATAATGATTGCACTTTTGAAAAATCTACTGTTATGGTGAGTTTATCACAGAAGTGTTGTATGTGCAACAAAAGGATCATTGCAAACTTGCACTGGATTTGGAATACTGCTAAACAGAGTACTTTACAGGTGTCAAAATGACAGGCTGGATAACAGCATCTCATGTAAGAAGGCAGGAGCAGAACCCGGGCATCTGCTTTATTATATTTTGCAAAAACTTGATTACATGACGTGGCAACCTCACAAATACTGCAAATAATCAGACTGCTGAAGAAGGCTATAGATGTAACTGTTCATCTAGTACAGGAAGCTCCAGCTTCCCAAATAACTTTCTTCTTGTACTTAAGTGCAACAAAAAGCCACACAATTTGCTAAACACTTAAAGAATGCGCTGTTTGATTATGGGACGGCTCTGCTTTCCTTTAACAAAAGGGATAAATAAATGATCAGTCTGTCTTTAAAGTTTTTTTTATTTTGTATGCAATACCTTATAGCCCTCTGTACATATACACACACTACAAAAGTATTTCTTCTTTATTCTTTTATTTGCATAAGAAAGTTAAACATGAATCTAGTTACTATTTTGAAGGGGTTTCATTTTTTAAGGACACATTTTTATATAAGACTGTATAAGGAATTTTGTAAATACTCTAAGAGCTGCAAAAAAGCCAAACAGCAAAACAGAAAGAAGTTAATGAGAATCTCTTATTTTGAACCTTAGACCTCTGTGAGACACTAAGGCTAGGATGTGCATGTAGACATTCCCCAAGTCTGGAGTCAATAGGAAGACATCTTGCTGCAGGAGTGGTAAAGCGGTTTGTAGGATAAGCATTTTGAAATACAGTTTTGGTTTTATAAGCTTGCTCAGGTTGGACAGATCCGAAACGTGCTTTTCTTTGAGTCAGGACATGTTTGAAGGAGGTTCTGGAATTTGTTTATTGCCTACATACCTGTATACTGTAATTGTCACTCAGGGGCCAACTATTCCAATACAGAATGAACGAGGCCTAAAGTTCAGATGTAAAACTTTGTGGAATACTCCACTGATACTACCTTTCTTATCCACAGGCCCACTGCTGTCTGCTCCCATTGGTCTGAAGAAAGGAAAAAAATGTGCCTACTACTTCCAATTTCTAGGAAAGAGCAACAGTCAAATGATAATGCATGCGACTCTTACTATGTGGCATTGAAGATCTATCACATTGGGAAGTGGCACGCTGCTGCTGCTAATAATGCTGCTGCTTTTCTCTTCTCCAAGGTTGGCTTTATTTACACAACTACTTTCTGTTTTACAACAATTATTGCCTGATCTGTTTTTCAAGAAAAGGGCACATTTTTATTCCAAAAGTTTCTGCTGTACTATAGTACTACTGTGTAAACCAAGTACATTTAATTTTACATTCTTCTACAATTTTCAGTTTAAGTGGTACAGAACTTTCTGGGTGGGTATACCATACAGACAAAGCCCTACACAGAGGCACTAAGTAGTTTGTCATCTAGTTCTTTAGGAAAAGGTTAAGTTCTAAACTACTCATGCCTCCTAATCAAAGAAACCAGAAGCAGATGCTTTAAAGTATGCATTCACTGCATTTCTCAATACAAACCTCCTCTTACATTATCTGTAGTTGTGTAATACAGGTCTAAAAGTTAACAACTTTGATACCCAGAGTTGCAAAGTATGGATTTTTTTTTACTTAGTTTTGTTTTTACTAAAACTAATAATCCGATTTTCGTCACCAACTGTCAAAGTTCTTAAGACAGTGCAAATACTACAACAGTCTCCTTATAAGGTTCTGGTTCTCTAATTGCAGGGTAAGTTACTAGATTCCCATCAAGATAAATATGCCCCCCAATACAATGTATATCTGTCAGATTTCCTTGAAGGTACAGGTAGGATATGTGGTTCAAGTCCAACTTCACCAAATGTATCCTGTAAGCAGTATGTAAATGGTAAATAGTGACTCTATAAGTGATTTCTGTTAATAAAGTTTTGGGAGAGCAGATGGCTTAGTGGTTAAAGTCTTTGTCTCCCATGCACAAGGTACAATGTTCGATCCTGACCTCCAACCAATGCCTGTTTGGAGTTTGCATGTTCTCCCTGTGTCTCCGTGGAGTTCCTCCCATGTCCGGAAAACATGCTGAGTGTTTCCATCTCAAACTCACCAATGAATGGAGCTGTGGGCAGCAGCACAGACTCTACATGGTGCCCTATAAGGGGGAAGAGTTGTACAGACCAACTGCTTTGGGCATCTACTGTGGTGTGCAGTATCCTCAAGATAGGAGAACATGGATCACAGACTGCATGCCGTGGCAGGGCTAGCCACTCAACGGTGTAAAATATGGCTGTAGGTGAGTCGGTCATGGTGACTAATGTTGCCAAAAATGGGCATAAGTAGTTACCAGTGATAAGTGGGTTGAGGACCCAGCCTACTCTGACCCACACCAGGGACCCATGCTAATGGTGGGAGGGGTATATGTGCCCCTATTGGTCAGTGTGTGCCCGCCATAAAGGCCAGCAGCCCTGGGTCAATAAGCTATTGGCTGGCCGGTGTCTAGTTGCCTAGTCTGGGTTACCTGGGACAGCTCTGTTGAGCGAAACCTGGACCTAAAATCAACCAATCTGCTAAACATGAACTGAGAATTGCTATGCTTAATGTATGTTCACTGACAGGATGCAGCTTGGAAGTGGATGACATGACAATATGGAGGAGACTGGACATCCTATGTATGCAAGAGATGAGATGCAAGGGCAGTGCAGCAAAGCCACTTGGCTTGTGATCCAGTCTACTACTCAGGTGGAGGGCAGGCTAGAAATGCTGTAGGAATTGTGCTGAAAGAGAGGCTTCAGAAGGCAGTAGGTATATCATCAGAATTAATGACAGACTCATGGCAGTCAGACTCCAGTGTAATGAGAGAGCAGTATTCATAATCTCAGCCTATGCCCCACAGCAGGGTTGTGACAGTGAGGAAAAGAGTGCATTCAGATAAAGCAGGACAACATGAATTGGTGCTGATAATGAGTGACTTGAATGCACATATCGGGACAGACAGAACAGGCTATGAGGACTGTCTGGGCTCACATGGATGGGGTAACAGGAATAAAGAAGGAAAAGCCATTCTAGACTTCTGTCTGGCAAATGGCTTGACAGTAGCCAGCACATGGTTCAGAAAGAGACAGTCACAAGATCACATATAACTCAGGTAGACTTTCTCCTAGTAAGGAAAAGGCACCAGGGTAGAATCCATGACTGCAAAGTCATCCCCAGTGAAATAGTCGGCCCACAGCATAAACCACTAGTTTCCACAGTCAGCTGCAAGCAGTGGTCAGAGAAGGCTCTAAGGTCAACAGAGACCAGGCTGAAGACCTGGAAGTTGACAGGAGAGAATGTACAACAGTTCAAGGAATTACTCAGGGCTCTAGCATCCGAAAAGGAGGAAATAAGTGGAGTTGAAGAATGGCAGCATGTGTTAGGACGAAAAGATATGTGGCCGAGTCAGGTATGGAAATAAGGTACATAAGGAAAGCTGGTGGTGGAATGCAGAAGTCCAGGAAGTCATCAAAAGAAAGGGGGAGTGCAGGAACAAATGGGAGACAGAAAAGACTGACCAGGCTAGGAAGGACTACTAGTTGTCTAACAAAGAAGCTAAGAAAGAAGTTGCAATAGCAAAGAATAGGGCATCGGAGGCACTGTACCAACTTCTGGAAAGTGACTCAGTAAGGGGCACAAAGAAACTATATCAGGTTGCAAGGCAAAGACAGAAAGATAAAGAAGATAGTCAGACACCCTTCATAAGGGATGCCAGCAACAACCTGCTCACCAGTCCACAGGACATCAAAGGCAGATGGAAGGAGTATTTCTAGCAGCTTCTGAATGAAGAAAACCCCACAGAAGCTGTACTGTCCAAGAAACAGCCTAAAATAAAAGAAGAAAAGGAGCCCACCCTAGAAGTAGTAAGAACAGCACTAAGGAAGATGAAGTCAGGGAAAGCAGCAGGTTCAGATGAGGTCACAGCAGATATGATAAAGATGTTGGGTGAGATAGGGGAGAAATGGCTCCTGAGGGTACTAATAGCAGTGTGCAGAGAAAGGCTTATCCCAGATGACTGGAGAATAAGCATACTTGTGCCAGTGTACAAGAACAAAGGGGACTTCTACAACTGTGGGCAGTACAGAGGTATCAAACTCCTATCACACTGCATGAAAGTTCTGGAGAAGGTGATTGATAAACGGATATGCAGAGTAGTAGAATGTAAGATGGGAGATGAGCAGTTTCAATTCATAATTGATCCGATGTTTGCATTGAGACAGATACTTGAGAAGAAGCTAGAGATGAGGAGAGAGTCCAACTGGGCATTCCTAGACTTGAAGAAAGCATATGAAAAGGTCCCAAGAATGCTGATCTGGGCAGTACTGCGATAGTTTGAAGTCCAAGAAGCATTGGTAGAATTGGTACAGGTTATGCACAAGGACCCAATGACTCAAGTACAAACAGTGTTCGGCCTCACAGGGGGGTTCCCAGTGGGAGTGGGTGTACATAAGGGTTCAGCTCTGAGCCCACTGCTGTTCATAATGGTGATGGACTACATTAGCAAACAGGTTGGAGGGGGGTGGATCAACAAAGCTGCTGTATGCAGACAATGTAACAGTACAGGTAGACTCTGAGCTAGGACTTCAGCAAAGGATAGGAGAATGGAATGCAAATCTGAAGGCATATGGGATGAAACTAAGCAGATAAGATAGTGGTAATGGCAGCAAATTGGGGAAATCAGAAGAAGCTGAGAAAAGAGATATCAGGGAAGATAGTGGAACAGGTAAACAGCTTCAAGTATCTGGGAGGGGTAGTTGAGGAGAAGGGTAGTCTGAATGAAGAGGTCACAGCTAGAATCAGAGGGGCTGCAGCCAACTGGCATAGAGTATCAGGTATAGTCTATGACAGAAGAATGCCAAAGAAGCTGAAAAGTAAGGTGTACAAGACAGTGGTGCAACCAGCACTACTGTATGGTACAGAAACTTGGACAGTAAAGGCAGAACAGTTGAAGAAGCTAGAGGTGATGGAAATGAAGTGCCTGAGAACAGTTGTAGGATGCACATTGTGGGACAGACAAAGAAATGAGGACAAAAAAAGAAGAAGCCAAAGTAGCTCCAATTGCAGGAAAGATCAAAGAGAACAAGATTAAGGTGGTTTGGACACATGTGTAGAAAAGCAGAAGACAATCTGGTGTGGAAGACTTGGGACAGACAGGAAGAAGGTAATAGGAAACGAGGACGTCCAGCAAAGAAGTGGATGGATTGTGTGAAAGAAGATTTGTGATGGTCAGGCATGAGTGTTGAAGAAGGCAGGAGTGTGGCACTGAATCGAGAGAGTTGGCGACAGTTAACACAATACCCCGACCCCATGTAGAAAAAAATGGGAAAAGAGGGGCTGATGATGATAACTATCACGCACAACTTGTTGAGAATAGCTTAAAATAGTCCTTTATGAAAATTATCCAGAAAGGGAAGAAAAGAAAAAGGACTTATTCTTATGAAATTACATATAAAATATAAAATACAGTGCAAAGCAAGATTATATACTCCTTTGTCTGAAAGATCTGGACCTCCTAACAACTGACTATTTATTTGCTTATGGTGTCTGCAATTAGGATATTGTCTGGGGAATCTGAAGACCACAACTCTCAATCTTCATCTGTATCATAACCCACAACAGAAGACAATGGATCTGAATAAATTACATCAAGATCCTCTTCTTCCTCAGAACTTGAAAAAGATGGTAGCATGGATTTTCGCTGATGTTTCTACATTAGTTTTGACAGAAGTAGGATTGCCATTAGAACACAATTGAAACATTTATGTCTAATTATTTTACAATCAATAAAAAAGAACACTTAGTCATCCATCTGGCTAAATGACAAATCACAGCTGGTTTGCTCATTATATGAAACAGCCAGGTGTACATCATTCAGACCCATACCCACCAGCATTGCCCCTAGATCATCATACCACAAATGTTAGAAATATAAAACAAAATGGATCAGGAAAAACATTCACAGCCTCTGGAACCTACCATTTTAGGGGAAACAGGATTCCTGAGTGGAAATATAGGTAGCTGGGAGTTTAGAAGCTTAAGCTCTTCAATAATATATCATATTCTAATCATTTAAACTAGTGACAGATAATTGTGACATGCTTCTTCCAGAAAGTGTTCTGAACTTTGTTCAAATGGGAATCAGCTTTAACTACAAGATCCTAGTAATTAACAAACATTTGCCAAACCAGTTAAAGTTCAGTGTGACTTGGTGCAAAACATTTAAAAAATTCATGCAAAGGTGGATGTGACTTATCAAACAGGTAATGAAGTCCATCAAAGCAAAGCTGTACAGATGAGAAAGATTTAATTAGGCAAAACAAATCTAAAACATAACGAGTCTCAAATGATATTGCTGCTAATAAAATGTAACATTAGCAAGTAAAAGAAAACTAGATCAAGGAGCTGCATCATTGGAGGGATTATCTCAGATAGGAGCAGAATTCCAAACAGCAAGAAATGACCTGGGATGAACTGGAAGTCTGTGTGATATAAATGATGTCAGATGCAGAGACACAATATGCCATTAGGATTGTACAGATATAACTTAGACTTCAATTTGGTATGTCTTCAGTAACAGAAGTGTTCAGAAGAAATGTATAAGTGACAAATGTATTAACGTAAATTCATACATAAAAACATCATCATGAAAGATATAGGTGCTGTGTACAGTAGAGCATTATAATTTCAAGTTAAATAAGACCAAATGTAAAATAAAAGTGACAATTACAAGCACATGGGACATATTCTAATATTAAAGGGAACTGCAACATGATGTAAAAATATTCTGCAAATCCCAAAGCCAGATGACAAATAAGAATTACAGGGGTTTCTATGAATGACGCACTATCTTGTAAAAGACTTAATCTAATATATCTGATATAACTATGCCTCAATGAAAATTCTTAGAGCAAGACACAATACCAAAATGAAACTGTGATCAAGAAAAGAGTTTTGAAACTAGTTGTATATGCTCCATAAACTATTATGATGTGAATAACTCAGTTTTGTTGCAAACATATGCCAATTAGAATAGTGTAACATCCGTGATCCTACAAGAAGAACAAGATCATTAGGTCAAGTATATTTAAAGATAGGGAAAAGATATAAGGTCAGAGAGAAAAATACATGTTAATTATAATGTACGGATTTTAGAAATTCTGTAAATATGCTATGGTAAAAATGGTAAGGTGGAAACAAACCAGAAACATGTAACAAAGTATATTCAATCGTAATACAAGCACCTTCTATACTGGAGAGAATGTTACTCAACCTCCATCATACGATCTTGAAGTGAAATACGGATACCTGGCATAAGATGTAGAAATTCATGAGAAATGCTGCAGTTACCTAAAAAACAAAAAAGACTTTCACAGCTGCACTGATGCAGACTTAGGAATGCAGCTTCTGAAAGATATATCAGTGAAAGGCTGAGGTGAATGTAAATCCTCAGTAAAGAAAGATTTAAGTCTTTGCATTTTGTTTTGTAGTAAGGAAGAAATAAGTTGTGTTAATGGCTTAATCTTCAGTACTGACACAGTAATACTTCTCAATCAACTAAGAAAAATAATTGCTTGACAAGATACATGTTCAAGGCAGACAAAATCATGTTGCTCAAACAAATGTTTAAGAGGATATATGTATTCTATTGGAGAAAAGTAAAGTACAAAGAAATACAAAAAATGTGATGTACTGATCAGGAATGTTCCAGCAAACATAATAAGTAGTAATGAGTTGCAGCTTATGCAATGTATAATCCACATGAGGTGATGCCAATGTACCCAGATGCAAATCATCCATGAGATCAACTGGACACTGAATTATGAAAATTCAAAGAAGCTATGAATTTTAATTCCTATTCTAAGTTCACTGAAATGATCCATTTGACAGATGCAAATGTACATGTGATGAGCACATACTAAAATCTACCTCTTCAGGAGAAAGGATAATGGTGTTACATCTGGCAGTGGTCTGCAAAACAAAAGTCAGAAATTCTGAAGATCTTTGCACTACTGTGAGTTTGAACACTTTACATTAAACTAAAATGAACTCAGTGAAAAGAGGTAAGTGGACAAGCTAACCAAATAGTGAATAACAGTGGTGGCTGGTGACTTCAAATCAAAGGGGGGCTGCAGGAGACAGCTGAATGGGTGGGGTCAATGGGAAGGGGTGCAGCCAACTAGAAAGGGGAGGAGCTATGCTCAAAACCACAAAAACTAACTTTAACAGGTACCCTGGGTGCCAAACAGTCATTATGAGAGTCCAATCAAGACAAAATGAAGTGCAGAAGAAAACAAATATTTCAATGCATTGGCTACATGACAGCTTACTTAATATCTAGATGGAAACAAAAAGGTTGTGAGGCATGAAAAAATAAATTACTTTTTAAATACATTACTGGAATGCCAGTCAAAATCAAGTATAAGAAAAACAAGCAGAACTCAACTCAAACCACTTCTCCTTGCACTGCAGTTCTAATTATAATTTATATTCAGCTTTATTAAAGTACCAAGTAACATGCTGAAAGTAGCAATCTCTGTGATACCTCCACTTGTAAAAATGTTTCTTATCCAAAAAAGACCTGCTGCCTGACAACTATCTACTTGTTTCATGGGGAAAACATGATCAAAGTAAAAAAAGAAGAGCAAACAAGAAACAAGCTCAAGATAAATTGTTTAAAGGATTACTGTACAGGTTATAGACCACACATGATAGATTGGCATTCTGTTTAGTTTATGGATAACGCCTGCAGAGATGACTGGAAGTCTCCAACAAGTGTAATGAGCTTCTTAAAATAATGTAATCCTGTCATTTATTACAAATACTGTCATATGCATTTCAATACCTAAGGCTTATACATTATCTAATTATGTAATTATTCTCAGCATGGCAACAACAGAAAGGCTTTCAATGTTGGCAATTCTTTAACAGTATGCTTATTAAAGCTTACTTGCATCTTACGATCTCAGACAAGCTTACCTGATGGTCATTAAAGCATTGCTACTTAAACACAGAGCAAAAGGCACTTTCTGAGTAATAATAAACATAAAATAAATCAACAGTACAAAAATATGACAGAAACCAGACCATTCTGCAAAATCAAGGACAGATGAAAAGACACTGTAGTACTTATGTCTACCTTGGATGGGAGTATACTCTGCACACTTACACTGCATAACTGCTCCTTGCCTTGCTTGGACACATCCAGAGTCACTACATGGGGGAGTGGGGTGCAACAATTATGTCACAATTTGAAATGTTTCTGGCTGACTGTGATGGCCCTGACACATTTGTCATACCTCTCAACCTCAGAGCAAGAAATCTGGACAAAGCCATACATAGAAGTGGGACAAAGGCCCAAAAATAAGGACAATTTTTAAATATTGCTCTTATAAATTTAGAAAGATAATAGAATAGTAGGTCTTGCATTAGTATGAATTTTCTGAAGGGTATGAAATCTGAAACTCAAATGTCTGTCATTATTTTCTGACTTCAGTCTTTAATGATTTGCCACTAATTTGCCAAAAAAACACAATTTTATGAAAAATGGACCAAAAATATGATGCAAAAATGTAAAATAGCCTCACAATACAGCTGGGAACCTGTCAAAGAAGGGACACTTTTTTAATATTAGTACTGCTAACTTGAGCAGCTGACAAAATAAAAGAATCTACATGCATTTCTGAAATAAAAGTAATCTATAACTCTGATTATTACAGTTATTTCTTAATTGTAAACCCTCAATGTTTTCTTCCAGAATTGCTATTTTGCGGAGGGATTATTAGGGGAAGAGCAACATTTTGAACCAGAATCGGGGACAGTTGAGAGGTTTGGCTATTCCTAATTCTATAAAGCAATTTATTTGCATGTACCTCTCAACCTGTTAATGCAATAAATCTGGACAAGGCCAAATATATTGGGGGAAACATATAAACAGTACTAAAAATTGCTCTTGTATAAACTGAGACAGTTGATAGAATAACAGGTCTTACTTTAGCATGCATTTTTCTGAAGGTTATGAAGTCTGA
The DNA here is from genome assembly GCF_019279795.1 of Protopterus annectens. NCBI lineage: Eukaryota > Metazoa > Chordata > Ceratodontiformes > Protopteridae > Protopterus > Protopterus annectens. The sequence continues at coordinate 308,800,667 of NC_056731.1, forward strand.
AACTCAGTGTCTGTCATTATTTAGTGACTTAATTCCTAAATGATTTGCCAGAAAACCACAAATTTTATGATGAACAAACCAAAAATAAGAAGCAAAAATCTATTCATTCTGTGAAAATCTGGACAGTTGGGAGGTATAGTTCAGCCGGGGCTGTCTTTGAGTTTGCCACCCTTCCCCCTCACAAAATCATGGTCGAATGGAGCCTCCCCCCTGCAGCCATTCCAATGAACCATTACTTGGCTATTTCACCCCATTTACCATAAACACTAATATGCATACTGCTTTACTTCTATGATGATTTGGACTTCATTTGAACGTTTTATTTTGCATTTTACAGCACAAACACTAAGACATCTGCTAAACAAAACAATGCAGTCTCACAATGAAAACAGACTTAGCATTAAAACTTATCTGCCTTTGAAACTCACATTCATTGAAACAGCATTGAAACCCACATTCCAAGAAAATACATTTGCCAGTGACAGATAAAGATTATCTATGGGCTGTTTTCAAATCATAAGCCCCTTGCACATGAAACATACGTGTGTTCTTTGATACACCTTCCTGATTGTACTAAATTATATTCCTTGTACAATACAGTACAGTTGTTAGAGGGCGTTTTAAATTTATTGTTGTGAACATTTTTCCAGTAAACAATGAAACAAAACACATGCACCAATAATGACAAAACTGCCCAATTCAGAACAGTTTTCCAGTAAACAATGAAACAAAATGCATGCACCAATAATTTCAAAACTGCCCAGTTCAGAACATTTCCATCATAAAAGTCTACTCAAACTTCTACAGTCCACCATTATCAGTAAATATGCACAATCTCTAAAGAAGTAAAAGTCATCTAAATAATTCCATATTAAAGAAATCTGTAACTAATGAATAGGTTGCTGCTAGCACACAACTTTATATTTCATTATTTCATCTACAAAAAGAGTGCCTGTTGCCCTTGAGGAATAAATTGCCTATGTTAAACTAGTAATATTGCAATAGGGAATGGATGGCAAACTGATAACAGGTTCATAGTTACTAGGTATCTTTGCCAAAAAGGACTGCAGCATCCACCCCCTTTACAACACAGTACAGTAATGCATCTACCTACTGTGGGAGTAGAATCCACAGCCTTCTGCATCAGAACCAAGTACACTACCTGTTGTGCTATTAACCATGCAAGCAGACTCAGCATAAGCAGCACTAAACTTTTATTCCCCTGCAGCTCTCAGCTTCTTGTAAAATCTACTTGACACTCAGCTGTATCTCTGAACTTTGCAGCACAAGAAATCTGGAAAAAAACAAAATTAATTGGGGGGGGGACGGACAAAAGCCCCAAGACCAGGGACACATTTTAAACATTGCTTGTATAATGTTGAAAAGTTGCTATAATCAAATGCTCTGCTACCACCATACATTTCATTGCCAAGCATTGAACCCAGGACCCTATGCAAAACAGTCAGAGTAACATACCACTACGCCAAATTATCTGTTTTATAAAAGAGAGGAAGACTGAAACTTAAATGGCTACCATTTAGTGAATTCAGTTCTCACCATAGATGTCAATCTCTTAGCACAAAACACTTGAACAAAGCCAATAATGGGGGAATACAGCGCCCAAACATATTCAGTGAATTCAGTTCTCACCATAGCTTTCAACCTGTTAGCAAAAAACACGCAGACAAGACAAAGCCAGCATTGGGGGAATACAGCCCCCAAACATATTAATTGAATTCAGTTCTCACCATAGATCTCAACCTTAGCACAAAAAACCTGGACGAAGCAAATAATGGGGAATACAGTCCCAAAAATAAGGACAAATTTCAAATATCCATCTTATAAACTTCGAAAATTGCTAAAATAAAAGGTTTCGTGTTACCATGTACTTTCTGAAGAATATGAAGTCTGAAATTCAAATGCTTGTCACTTTTATTTAACATTTGTTAACCAGGAAAGTCTGACTTGGAACAAAAGCCAATTTTCAGCAGAGGCCCAGGGAGAAACACTCCAGATACGTCTTTGTAAGATGGGAGGATACCAGAGCAAACCCACACAGGACATACAGACAGCAACCAAGCCAAGAATCAAACCAGCGAACTTGCAGCTGTCAGGCAACCTTACTATACCACTGACTATGCTAGGAATAAAAAATACAGAAACCATAGATTTTATGAGGAACAGAACAAATATGAGGCAAAAATCTGCACACTTTTTACAAATAGTCATGGGTAGGGAATTCAGGCTCTTGCCACTTGGGCCCAAGGTACAGGGTTCAAGCCTTATTCTCTCCCCACCATCATGTAGCAACTGGGGCATTTTATACACACACACACACACTTGTTAATCCATCTGCAGCAGACAGAAATCATCTATTGCAGTCAAGCTCCTCCATATAGAAAGTCACACACACCTGTTAATCCATCATCCATTGCAGTCGAGCTCATCCATATAGAAAGTCCCTTGCAGCAGCTAAAAGCCTGCGATGATCCATCCATATAGGAAGTCCAACTAAATGCTCATGACAATGAGCTGTACAATCCATCCTCCAGCAAGCAAATCCTTCCCCTTCTGTGATGCTCCTTCCTGTGAGAGCACCAGCCTGCGGATGTTGCAGTCTGATCCCCTTCCTGTCTATGCAGTTGTAACTGCATAGACTTTTGGGAAATTTGCAAATTCAATGTAGTCTTCCTAATTCGGATTGCTGGTGAGACAGTCTGGATTCTGTGAGCATGCTCCAGACTGGTTCACCAGCAGTCCAGATAGCGGGAAATGCCGCGAGTGTGCATGCGTGATGGTCCGGGACTCATTTAATTTTATTTTGTTATTTTCGTTTTTGTTTTATTTCTGTTTATTTTTCATTTTTACAGCAGGGGGGCTGCAGTCCAATAGCACGAGCCACCCCTGGTGAAGAATATCACTGGAAAGAACACTAGCAAAAACTATAAGGATTGTATCCTCATACTTTTGGAATATAGGAATACTTCACTGAAGGGACTCAGTTTCTCAGTAGGCAAAAAAGCAGATCAACTGCTTTAACTACACTACAGATGCCTGAAAATTAACACAAAGTAAAGGATATTACTATGACAGAATAAACAGAAGATTAGCAGACATGCTATGGAGATAAATTAAGAATTCAAAAGTCAAGAGAAAGTCCATAGTCTAATGCTACTATCCCATACTGCTTTCTGGGAAGACAGTCAAGAAGAAAAAAGCAAATGTATGCACAAAGCAAATTCACCCCAGTGAAAAACATCTCCAGCCTGTGTATTACATTTAATATTATATGCACAAACAGTATCATGGCTACTCAGGGATGGCAAAATTGCCCCTTCCACACAGTATCGAATGTCTTCAAGTTTCTCTGTCATTCTGCATCATTCTACATAAAATTATCTTCTGCTAGAAGGATTTGCAGCGTGCCAAAAATATTTTTTCGATGCAGACAATATATATACTGACATCTTTGTGAGCCACTAGGCTTGCAAGATCGCCCCCTTCAATACAGCACTGAAAGTTGTTGGAATCTCTGGCATTCTGGGCCATTCTGCATAAAACTATCTTCAGTTACTATGATATGCAGCCTGGAAAAACTATTTTTCAGTGTCCATAATATATGGACTAACATCTTTGGGTACGACTAGGCTTGCAAAATCGCCCCTTCAACACAGTATTGAAAGTTGCTGGTTTCCCCTGACACTGCATCATTATGCATAAAATTATGTTCTGTTAGGAGGATATGCTGCCTTCAAAAATATTTTTCAATGCAGACAATATATAGACTGACTCTTTTGGGTGCCACTAGGCTTGCAAGATGGCCCCATCCACACAGTATCAAAAGTCATCAGTTTCCATGTCATTCTGCATCATTCTATTAAAATCATCTTCTGCTAGGAGGATTTGTAGCCTGAAAAAATATTTTTCAGTGCGTACAATATATACACTGGCACGTTTGGGTGCAACTAGGTAGAGTGCTAAAACCATCTAAACCACTGAGCTTGCAGCCAGTGCTACTGCTAAAGGAAAAGGACACTTCATGTATTAATGTACTTCAGGCTTGTTAAAGCCATTACATCTTGATAGGTATTGCCCTTCTTACCCATGAACAACTTGTCCTCTTTGAAAAAGTAAGCATTTAAGCCCACTGCTACTGTTCCTTTTGGGGAAGACTAACCCATAAAGACAACCCAAGCTGGTAATCTAAAAAAAAATATCCTATCTCCTATTTGTCAAACATCCAGCTGTTTTCCTTAAAATTAACACATTGAACTCTAACTAAAGTGTACTCAAGGCATTTATAATTGATGACTGTTGTGTTACTTTTTCTCTATAATTATATTGTAACACTTAACCTTGCAGAGGGTTTAGAAAAAATGTGTTAAATACACCCAAAGTTTCTGGCTCTCCTAAAGTAGTCATACACTAACGTACAAGAGACAAAGCTTGGAGAAACTGGCAAAGAACCTAATTTTCTACCCACCTTCCAACTTATAAATATTTCCATAACCTTGTTAAAATTCAAGTCACTGCGGATAAATAGCATTACTTCTTAGGTCCACAAATAAACCATAAATAAAGCAAGAAATTATGGCCTATTAACAAAATCTTTCACACTGGGCTCCTAATGCCCCTAACCCAGACAGCTCTCCCATAGAAACTGGTAATAAATTTAACTCCCATTTTACAGACTCTACTGCTAACCAAACACAAAATCCCATACAAACTTACGACAGCCCTGAAGATGTTCCCACATCCAATAAACCTATTTTCTCCTTAAAAACTGCGTCTATCTCACATATAAAACACCTACTTCCTAAACTCAAGCCCTAAAGCTTGCAGTTACTTCCATAGTTTGTACGATCTCCATCTTGATCAATAGATCCATTCAAGAATCACATGTATAATCTCTCTACAGAAAAAATTCTACATCATACCTCTTAGAAAAGGTGGTAACTTTTCTGAAACAAAAAAACTTTAGGCCTATAACTATCTTATTCCCCTCTCTAAAATTCTAGAAAGGAGCATACATCAGCAAATGTTACATTACCTTTATCAAGAAAATCTACTAACCTCTACCCAATGTGAGAACGACAACTGCCATGGTTGCCTTCAGACATCATCATCAAAGCCAGAGATAACAATAGCTTGGTCCCCATCCTGTATTTAAATCTTTACAAAGCTTTTGACATAGTCTCTCACTCCAAATTACTTTCTAAAATGTCTGCAGTTGGTCTAATACAACATTCAGATGGTTTGCTAGCTGCCTTTCTCATGGGTAACAACCTGTAAAATGGTTCTCTTTGTACTCTTCTTTTCTATCAGTTAATACCGGTGTTCCCCATGGCTCTATCCTTGGACATCTTCTCTAAAATCATTATTAATAACTTGCATACATCCTCACAACAGGCTTCCCTCATTCAATACTCAGAAGATTCCACCCTAATCTGCTCATCAAACATTCTTTCCCAATCATACTCCATTAGTTAAAATGACTTCAACTCCATTGAATACTGGATCTATGAAAACCAAATCCTCCTAAATCCCAATATAACCAAGCTCCTACTATTTCACCCCAAATATCTTAACACCTCTCAAAAACAACTTCAAAATAACTTCTCTCAATCACACTATTTTATTTATTTATTTGCAGTTGGTTTACCAGGATAGTCCACTGGGCCAAAATAACCCGTTTTCAATGGAGTCCTGGGGAGAAAAGCTCCAAAAACAATTAGCAAGGTTACAATAAGGTATTTAGTTTCAATTATACAATTCCTATGGACTTGGAAATACAGTAGACTAGTGTACAAACATATACAAATATTACAAATCTTGCATCGCTGAAAACAATTTACAATATAGAAACTGAGAGGCTTTTACAACTTAGGGTGGGTTACACTGGAGATATCTTTCATACATTCAGGATGAGTAGCTTAATACAATCAAGAGAAAGGTATATGAGCTGACATCAAACCTTTCAATATAGAAACAGAGAACCTTTTCCATCAGAGGGTATATTTACACTAAGGTACCTTTAAGTATTCAGAAAAAGCTAATACAAGCAAGAGCAAGATCTATGAGTTTAGGAGAGTAAGTAGAAATTCTCATTATGAATAGGGGAGGAGAAGTGAAAATTCTCAGTATGAGGAGATTATGTTGGGTGGGAGCAGGAGCATTCCCACTGGGAAATTAGGTGTGAGTGAAGGGATTTTTTGAATGAGAAGTGATTTGTGATGGTACGAATGGATGGGGGTAAGGAGTTCGAGCAAGACTGTAGGATAAGAGATTTTTTCCAGGGGGATGAATTGGTTTATACAGTTCAATTAAGTTTTGGTTGTTAGATCTTAGAATTCTATCAGGGAGTGCATTTTGAAGGTAGAGGAAAGGGATGGGCAGAGGGAGGGATTGAAGATGAGTTTGTGTGCAAGAGTCAGTTGGACGTAGGTGAGGTGATTGGGTAGTTCTAACCATTTTAGTTTGTGGAGAGCTGAACAGTGGTGTGAGGAGGACTTATGGGAGGTAGCAAACTTGAAAATTTTGTTATAGCAAGAGGAGAGTTGTGTTTTGAGAGAAGATTGTAGGTTAGTTAGAAGTGGGGCTCCATAGAGGAGGGATGAAATGTGGTAGATAGGGTGAGTTTGGTGGAGGGTGTAAGATAACTATTCTGTCTGTACAGCATGCCGAGTTTTTGGTGTTTTTTTTTTTATATTTAGTTAAAGATGGGAATTGAATTTAAGCTATCAATTTGGACCCCAAGTAATTTGGCCTCAGATACCAGTTCTAAGGGTGTATTGTTGTGACTAGTAATAGTGAAATTACTTGGATTGAAAAAGGTATCTTTAGAGGGGTTGAATACCATTACTTTGGTTTTGGAGGCATTGAGTACAAGGTGATTTGTTTTCATCCATTGTTCGGTGGTTGAGAATGCATCTTGAGTAAGCTTTAGCAGTGTGGGGATGGAGGTAGCAGAGCAGATTATAGTTGAATCATCTGCGTATTGGATAATTTTAGTTGAAGGGATAGAGTTATGGAAATCGTTTATGAATATATTAAAAATCAGGGGACCCAGTATAGATCCTTGGGGAACACCGGTTGGGGTGCTGATGAAAGGGGAGGTGGCATTTTTCCATCTCACTGCCTGATATCTATTGGATAAGTAGCTAGTGAACCAGTTCAGAGAAGAGGGTGACAAGTTAAGCTTGGAGAGTTTAGTTAGTAATAAATTGTGGGAGATAGTATCAAAGGCTTTAGAAAGGTCTAGTAGGAGGGTAGAGACAATGTGTCCTGTGTCCCGGGCTTTGTTCACAGCTTCCAGGAAGGAGAGTAGGGTGGTCATAGTACTGTGTCTTGGTCTGAAACCATGTTGTGTTGGAGTTACTAGGTTATTGTCTAAGAGGTATGGTAGGAGTTGTAGGTGAATGCACTTTTCTAAAAGTTTAGAGATAGGAGATAGAATAGTGATGGGACGGAAATTAGTAATATTGTTATTGATGCCTCCTTTGTGCAATGGAACAACAAAAGCCTTTTTCCAGATTTGGGGTACTGAGCTTTCTTGAATGGAATGGTTGATTAAAATGCTGATGGGGTAGGCAATGGCTTCAGCAGCTATACTGAGAAAGTAAGAAGGAATGTTATCAGGGGCATTAGAGCATGGTTTTAGTTTCTGCAGTAGTTTTTTTTATGGTGGATGTGGGTATAGGTTTTAGTGAGAATGGGAGGGGATTTGAGAATGTTGATGATGGAGTGGAGACAGGGGGAAGAGCAGTGGTGAGGGGTGAAAAGTTGGTAGGGGAGGATTGGGGTGTAGTGGGGGGTATGGTGGGGTTTGAAGATGAAAAGGATGAGGTTAGTTTGGAGACAGAATCAATGAAGAAGGTGTTGAATTGAGTGGCCAAGTCTATGTCAGGAGTGTTAGGGTCTGGACTCGGGTTATCTGGTTTGTTGGGATTGAGGAGGGTAGACATGCATTTCCAAAGATTTTGAGGGTTTGTTTTGTTGTTGTTTTGGATTATGGAGAAGTAATTTTGTCTATCGGAGATAAGTTTTTTTACTTTGTTTCTGAGTGTTTTGTATTCGTTATGGGCTAGGGGAGTCCTATATTTCTGATATGATGATCATGCCTTATCTCTAAGGTGCACAGTTACTAGTGTGTTTTTTGTCAGCCAAGGGGCAGTTTTGTTTTTTATTCGTTTTGTTTTCATGGAGGCTTTTGCTCTAAGAGGTTTAGAAAAGTTGAGTTAAAGTGGGCGACAGCCTTTTCCAGGGGTAGAGTTTTTAGGGTGTACCAGTTGATTGCTTTTAGAGAGTTGGAAAAGGTAGTGGGGTTAAAGTTCTTTTGGCAGCGAGTAGTAATAAAATTGTGAGTAAGATGTAGGGGTGAAGTTAGTCGGTGTGTGAATGTGGGCAAGTGGTCACTAAGGGAATCAGGCAGGGTGCCACTATGTGAGAAGTAATGAGGGTGGGAGACTAATATCCAGTCTAGGATACTATCACTGATGAGGTCTTTTGAGGGCCGAGTTATGGAGTTGATCAGTTGAGAAAAGTTGTAAAGATGAATGTTAAGTGGATTTGTGGGAGACTGTATTGCAGACCAATTAATATTCATGTCACCCATAAGTATAGTTTCATTGTTAATGTTATTGGAAAGCCAGGAGAGGATATCTTCTAGTGTAGAAATATTGTTGCCTGGGGGGATGTAGAGGGAGGCTATGCATATGTGTTTGTGTTTATTTACTTGAAGCAGAGCCAGGAGTAGTTCTGCATTATTGAATTGGGGAGTTGGTTTGTTGTAAGGGGTAATTGTTAAGGAGGATAGGTATAGAAGGGCTACTCCACCTCCTTTTTTGTTTGTTCTATCTTTTCTGATTATATATTAGTTGGATGGAATTATTTCTGAATCTTTTATATGAGGTTTTAACCAAGTTTCAGAGATGGACAAAATGTCTGGTTTGTTATATGTAAGCCAGGCATGCAGATTAGGGATCTTGTTAACTATACTTTGGGCGTTTAAGGAGGCGAGTAGTATGGATTTATCCGTTGGCGGGGATGAGGATGGGCCTGGGTTGGGGTGTATGTCTCCTAATAATAGGATAGAAGTCAGATATAGCATTAGGTTGGGGAGGTACTTTGCTTAGAGACGGGGTTGAGTTTAGCTAGATTTAAGTTGTTTGTTGTAGGGTTCGGATAGTTGTGAGGAGTTATAAGTTTATAAGAGAAGAAAAGATGGTGTTTTATGGGGTATAAGCATGGAGAGATTGGGAAGTGTGAATGTAAGACAGGTAGGTTAAGATGTTTAGTAGTATGAAAGGATGGAGTGTGGTTATAGTTAGTTGGCAGGGTCAGGTAGTAGATATAGAATATGTTGAGGAACAGTACTAGATGAGTACAGAAGGATATGGCTTTTGAGAGAATAGTGGGATAGGATATTGAGGGAAGGTATGCTGTGGGTGGCTAGTTTACTAGGTATGGGAGTTATAAATTTTGGGAGGAGACAGAGAGGGGAGGTATGGAAGGGTATTGGTGAAAAGAGGGGAGGAGTAAGACGTGGGTGTGGAAGGGAGGAGGTTACTGGTTGGTTGGGGCGGGGTGATGGGTGTTGCTAAAGGGTATAAATGTAGAGGTGCTGGGGGCGGGTGAGAATTGGGGCAGGGTAGGGGAGCGGAGTGAGCCCGCAGGGCGAACGGAGCGGGTAGACCCAAGGGAAGGCTAAGGGTGAACAAGAACCAATCTGTGGAGCACTAGTAGCTGAAGGAAAGTCCAGGGGACAGGGATTAGGTGGGATGGGGTGGGCCTAGAGTTGAGAGAGGGGAGTAGAATAAAGTTTATTATAGATCAAAGCAGATATCCAAATAAATAAGTAATTAAGAGATAGTGAAAATAAAGAAGTCATGAAACAGGAATTATGAGGAGAGGATGCCACCTAGTGGACAAATACTATAGTACACCTGTGGCTCCACAAGGACAGATCCCTAGAGTGGGAGGATAAGGGGGAGTCTTTTGTAGACCGCTGCAATTGTTCTTGTGGGGAGGGGGAGGATCAGAATAGACCAGAAAAGTGGTGGATAGCAGTATTATGATGAAAAGGGCTGGCCCTAATTTCACAGCTATGCAAGTCTACAGAAACAATAAGAAAAGGCAGTAGTTACTCTGACTTGCTTGTTTTGCATACCTGTCTTATTGAAATAAAATAAGCCAATTTTACCAAGGAGTTATGTGGAAACTAGGAAGACAAGAATTTATAAGAGAAAAGGTTTAGTAGACCTAGAGAAACAGCAGAGCATACAAATAGTACAGCATCTAAAGACAGATTGCAGTTGAAACAATAAGAAAATCAGTAGGTACTTTGGACTTACTTGTTTTGCATACCTTTCTTTTGAAATAAACACTTGTAATCAAGAGTATGTGGGATTTAGAAAGACCACAATTTATAGGAGAAAGGGTTTAGTAATACTAGAAAAACAGCAGGGCTTTCAAATAGTTGAAACAGCTTGCAAAGGGAGACTGCTGTTAGAAAGTACAGTATGGGGACGGACAAACTAATGTCTGTGATGGAGTGCTTTACTTAAAAATAGAAATTAAACAAGGGCTAGCAATTCATTTTGTCTGGAGGATAAAACATACTTTTTGTATATTTTGAAAGTAACACTCATTCCAAGGTTGCCTGGTTCTGTTAAAGAGCACTGCAGGCCAGTAGATCGAACTTGGCTTGGTGGGGATCCAGGGAAAGTAGAATTAAATGGAGAAGCTGGGAAGAAAAATAATCAATATTAATACAAAACACAGCAACTGTTAAAAAAAAAACAAAGCTGATAACAGAGGAGTGGAAAGAAAAGGAAAAACTAGGTAATCTATACACAGATAAATACCTCAATTTGTGAAATGTGAAAATTAAGACAAGTTGTCAGTTATCACATTAATTGGTATAACACATTCTAAACCAATAGGTGAGGAAATGTACACACTAATAACTAGGCATTTCTAAAAAATGCAATAAAGTGAGCAGCAAAGAAATAATATTCTAACAAAAAATGCTCTACACAAGTAAAGCTCTAACAAGTCTACACTCTACAGTATCTGAGCCTACTAATACAATGGCTAAGTAAACAGTTTCAAGCACAGAGTTACTGAAAATACTGTCTTCCATAAAAATACATGTCTAGCTTCATTACACTTTACAACGGTGTAAATATAGAAGTCATATCTCATACTAAGTTGCTAGACATCACAATCGATCAACTGAAATTTGATCTTCATATATAAAATTGTACAAAAAAAACCCAGCAAAACTTTTCTGCTCTACAAATCCAAAACCTTCTTCACCAAGTCCTCAACAGTCACACTGGCAAACACATACCTTCTACCTTCTCTACTGTATGCCTCACCAATTCTAATCAATATTCAAATCTCCCGCATCGCAAAACTAGAAGTATGTCATAACATGTAGCAAGATTTGCAACCAATGTGTCACATAACAGATATCACAGCTCTACTTTGAAAACATTAAACCGGCATGAGTTGCCCAATTACCGCAACTAATTCTACTTACCCACAAAATGGTATATAATCCTTTCCACTGCCCATCAGTTAGTAACATTCTCAAACAGTACCTTCCTAATCGTCCACCTTACTAATCAAAGAAGTTTTAGCAGTGTTAAAATCAGGCCATATCTCTCAACTGTCCAGATTTTTCCTTCATTTTGGTCTTTTCTTCATAAAATTGGTGTTTTTTCGCAAATAACTGAGGACTGAAGTCTTTAAATAATGACATACACTTGAGTTTCAGACTTCATATCCTTCAGAAAATGCATGCTAACACAAATTGTTATTCTAGCTACTTGCTAAATTATGAGAGAAATATTTAAAATCTGTCCCTATTTTTGAGCCTTTGTCATCCTATTGTTTGCTCTTTATCCAGATTTCTTGTGCTAAGAGGGTCACAGGTATAAATGTGGCTAAAACATACTAAAAATATTACCATATACACTAGATTTTAATTTTTGTATCAGAATAGGTCCATTGCTTTAGACGTTGTTCCATTTCCTCAAACAGTACAATAATTTCTTGCTTTTGTTTTTAATGCAACCTGGTTTTATCTACATATCAAACCTAAACAACATAGTTTATACTCCTGAACAGTAGTCAAAAGCTGTAACAAAGTTCCTATGAACATTAGATCAACACTTACAAGTCCCACTTTTGAACCTAAAAGAATAGCTTCTCAACCCCACACACTGTACTTGCCTTTCTCCGGGTTAAAATGACCCTTTTATTTTCCCCTTCCTATACTATTTCTCTTACCCTCTCTCTCTTAGCTTTCTCTTTCATGGTCCTTCCTCCTTGCAATCTACTATACACCTACTGTCTCTCTCACTGCCTACCCTTATTTCTATCTCATTTCCTTCTGTATTTTACATCTTTTACCTTCTTCTCCACCTTCCTTTGACCTTTCTTAATGTGCAATATTCTTATTACTGTCACGTTTATGCACCTCTTGTACCTTATTACTTCATCTCCATAATATTCAAAAATACTTAGATAATTTTGTGTGTGTGTGTGTGTGTGTGTATATATATATATATATATATATATATATCTACACACACACACGTTTTCCCTATATCTGATGTTATCGTGCTTTTTTATCTTCTACTGATCTCACTTGTATAATTTACTGTAAATTCGTGCATGCTTCCAAAATTATATTTACATACAGTGGATATAAAAAATTTGCACATCCCTCTTAAAATGCCAGGTTTTTGTGATATAAAGAAATGAGACCATAATAAATCATTTTAAAACATTTCCACCTTTAATGTGACCTATAACTTGTACAATTCAATTGAAAAACAAACAAATCTGTTAGGGGAAAAAATATAAAAAATAAAAAACATACAATAAGCTGGTTGCATAAGTGTGTACACCCTTAAACTAATACTTTGTTGAAGCACCTTTTCATTTAATTACAGCATTCAGTCTTCTTGGGTACACATCTGCCATCAATTAAAGAGACCCCTACACCCCCTGCTACTTAAAAATACCAACTCCGAGATCGCACTACAGTGATGAAAATGGCAAATCCTGGGCTCTGCACTACATGGCGATCCCAATAGACAGTTGTCAGAGTTTCAAAACTTCGGAGGCATGGTCTCCATCATATCATTTTCGGAGTTTTGAAACTTCGGCAATGTGATGGGGACCCACACACACACACACACACACAAATACACAGAGTTTGTATGATATCTTATGAAGCGTTTCTCCTCAGGTCTCAGCTGAAAATGGGATTTATGCCCATTTGGACTTTCCCATTAACCAAATGTCAAATACAGAAAAAGTCTAATATTTGGAAAATGCCAGTGTAAAACCTCTTCCTAAGAAACCCAATCCCTCAGACTTCTGGCCCACTTCTATTCTTCTTACTGAAGGAAAGATTCTGGAAAGAATTACTTTAGCTGAAACTCACTCATTACATTAACCAATGCCACCTTTTTTCTCAAAAGCAGCATGGCTGGTCACAGTACAGCTACAGCTATCTGGACACTCACTGACAAACATTTCTTGCAAAGGGTAAAGGCCTAATTACTGGAGGCATTTTTATCAACCCCACCAGAGCCTCTAATCTTTCAATCACTTAATTCTCCAAGACCAACTCAATGAAAAAGACAGTAGCGATGGCACATCGCCCTGGTTCATAAACTACCTCTCTAACTGCTTCAGTGACATACAGGGTAAAGCCCTGACTACAGACCCTGGTTTGATTAGGAACTGCATGATTCGGTGAAGTGGCAGGGGAGGGATAGGCATGCCCATGCTGGGTAGGAGGGGGCTCGTTGATATGCTCCATAAGGGCAGTCCTTGTCCAAATAGAGAAGTTGCCCTCAGTCACAATCAACAAGCAAGGGGAGTTGCAAAAGGGAAGTGGGTAGGGCATAAACAACCCTCCCCCTGGATGTAAGCACACACGAGTTGAGCCCCTAGGATGTCCTTAGTATCCATGACTGGCTCGAGCAATACCAGAGTAAGTCCAGGTGAGTAAAAGAATAGCCGGTAGAACTGGCATGAAGGTGGGACACTGGGGAGCAGGACGATATGGATGAGTTCTGAAGAGAAAAAAAACAACAAAAAAACAGCACTCTAACCCTCATTTCTCATAGAATTTCAATCATCAACCTCTCCTTCAATCCCTCTGCAGAAAAGCATATACCAACGATCTATTCAGGCATCTTTCCTTCTTGCTATCTACACTAACAAACTCCCTCTTGACTTACTTCATTTTTCTTTCCTGTTTTATGCTAATGACATGGTTCATTCCACTTCAAACATTCTCTCATCTCTCTTAAATTTGAACTTCTGGGTGATTTCTATGCCCTTATTCAATGGGTTAATGAAAAAGAAGTGCTGCTTAACTCCTCTAAAAATGCTTTCTGGTACAAGGCAAAAGCTCACTATCACCTCCTGACATTTACAAATTCTTGTTCATCTGAAGAACACTACTAAACAAGTCACTACATAGAAATAAATAAGTATTTGGTTGGATCTGTTCCTAAATTTCCATCTCTACCACACAAACGAAAAAACAAACAAATATTAACTCTCTCCTATCCTGTGATAATAGGATTCTCCTTTTCTTTTCAGACCCTCCAGGACTGCCAGAGGTAAAGGTATCTTACTGGCTTAGTTAGAATATGGTATCCCACTGACTGCAGCAGCATCTAAAGAAATGCATTCACCATTCAAACCACTTTGAATGTCATACACAGATTCATCACTCTCTCCCCAAGTAAAAAACACCAGTGCCAACTCACTGAAGAAGCTAGCAGGCTACATGTGAAATAATGTGCTGACTTTCCTCAATCTTTTCAGCTCATTAAATGTAAAGAATGAGACCTTATTTCCACTAGTCTCAAGACTATTCAGAGATGCACCAATATACAACCTTACAAGTCTACCACTCAAGTCCTCTTATCCAAACCCCCCAAACTAAGTTTCACAGCATGTCATGCTTTCTCAGTCCTTACCTTTGCCCCATTTTCTGATCAGAACTAAAAGTACATTACAAGACTTGAGGAAAAAAAGATGCTGATTTCTCTCAGCTCATAGCCAGCTGTGACTCTACTTTTCATTGGGATTCTTTCAGCATGATAAGTCTAATATTCACTTTGTATATAATGCACGTAAGCAGTGTGTTTTGTCAGTCACTCTGTACATAGTGCCATGTATCTATCATCTTTCTACTCTCGATCCAACATGCTGTATGTAATACATGCATATATGCTGTTTTAGCATTCACTCTGTATACAATGTCATGTATCTGATGTGGCTACCCCCAATTAATAAATTCAAAATAAAATACAATTAACTATCAAAGTTCTACAAAAATGGCCAGTAGGACTGTCACAACCATTCCTGTTGCAAGAAAATAAAATGTGAGAATTATGATAGTTACAATCTGAGGAGAAATGCTCATAAAGCCAAGACCCCAAGTAAAGCTCCAATGCAACAAGCAATACCCCAAACATGAAGATCAGATGAACAGTGCAAGCAGCCCTGTTATACTTTTAATAATAGACAACTGAAGAAATAAGACAGATATATGGACTGTTTCAGAGTCCATTAGCATAACAAAGACTGAAAGGTGAATTCTTCTGAAACATGAAAAAAATATTTTGATAGAACAGCCATGAAATATTTAGTATAGTGATAAGGTTAATTTTACAATAATGAGTGTTACATAATACAAGCCACCACACACACACACACACACACACACACACACACACACACACACACACACACACACACACACACACACACACACGACATTTGTTTTGTGAAGGGATTTTCCAACAAAGCAGGAATCAAGTTGACGATGCTGATTCTTAGGTCAACAGAAAATACCAGTGGGAAAGCTCAACATAACTGAATGAAGTTTGATATTAGTTCACAGATAAAATGGGCTTTTCAAATGGCTTTAAAGAGTCAGGTTGACAGAGGATAATTTTAAATATTAAGCATCCTCAAATATGTAACTGAATGTACAGCACAAGTTTTGATACATCAAGAAAGAAAGAGGAAGTCATTTTAACTACCTAGACCCTTAACTCTGCGAACTTCACTCACTTAACACTGACAATTGGGGCAACTCAGGATAAATAAGGCTACACATATGTAAGGACTCTAGGGCCATTAGGCTAGTAACCTATGAACCTATGAAGAAAACAGAACCTCTATGGTGGAATACCTGTAGAAATAAATTTTAAAACAAGAGAAAGACATTGCTTAATGTTTAGAAGTCTCGTTCTATCTTAAGAGCACATTTACACAGACTAGTAAAGAGATTAAAGGAACCATTATGAAATTCAAAGCTCAGTATGAACTTAAAATACCCACTAAAATCAAAACTAACTACAAATATTTTTTTAACTATGTCAGCAAGTTAAGAACAAACACTCAACAATATCTGGAGCTAGTCCACAATAATACTGCTCACTCCAATCCAAACAGATGAGCCAATATCCTGGCTGAAATTTAATGCAAATTTTACTCCACCCACAGTTACACCCATTTCACAGTACTAATGAACAAGTCCTCTTTGCCCTCTCAAAAACTACCACCACCTCATCCATGGGCCCTGATAAAATAGCAGGCGGCCTGATTATCAGTGTCAAATATGGCCTACTGTATCTGAACCCCTAATTAACCTCTTTAATCTAAGCCTCTCCCACTGGTTATACTGCTAAAGCCTGGAAAACAATCACTGTAATGCCACTACAAAAGGGTGACCCAACCATGGACCCTGACAAAGACCTATTAGTCTCCGTAGGCTCATACATATAACAGCTGTGGAGCATATTATCTCAAAACTCATTAATATGGGCATTGAAAATCTCTTTACCCTGATACCCATTGATTCCACTTTGTCAAAAAAGGCCCTGCTTTGTTAACCTCACTGATATCTTTGAAAAAGTCACTGCACCAGTGGTTCACAGTTATGCAATACATACAGCATATGTGGTCATGGCTAAGGCCACTGACACTACTCCTCATGCAGGCATTATTGACAGACTTCTAAGCTTGAATATAAATGCTTTTGTTCTGCAGTGGATAACTAACTCGCTGCATAAAAGAACTCATGTGGTTAGAGTCACAATTGCTACTTCTGAAAGCAAAAAAGTACAGTGGTGTATTCATATCCCTGTGTATCCTTCAACTCTTAAAAAGACTTCCAGACAAACCTAGATAACTGTCTAGGCAGTCTCAGATTCTCCCCAAGTCTATTCTGTCTTGACCTCCTTGAGGCTGGAAGAAGCTTTTGAATAGAATTGGCTGAGCTTGTAATGGTCTACAGACTGGGTGCCTAGTACTTACCTATGAAACTAAGAAAAGTGAGAAGAATGTACTGCTCAGTGATACAAGGCCCAAGCTGAAGTTGACAACACCCACGTAAGAGTATTCCGTCTACTTACAGTTATGTGACAAGCAAAACTAAGAAAGAGCTGACATCATAATGTCATCTGCCTGGTAACAGAGCAAGTGACAAA
Source organism: Protopterus annectens (assembly GCF_019279795.1). Lineage (NCBI taxonomy): Eukaryota > Metazoa > Chordata > Ceratodontiformes > Protopteridae > Protopterus > Protopterus annectens. The sequence goes on from NC_056731.1 coordinate 308,818,207, forward strand.
AACTCGAAGCATTAATTTTCATGAGGAGTAAGCACCTCATTTATAAATAAATGTGGTGTAGTATCATTGTAAGTAGGCTGGCTTCAATGCATGTTTATAAAAATGATTACATTTGATGCTTACAGCATATTATTACTCTTCTTAGCTCTCTACTGTTAATCTGTCTTAGAAAGAGTCACAGAAAATGCTTAGTCTATCCTGAACTGTTTGCTATTATACTGTGTTAATAACACCAGCTTAACAAAATCAATAGGCCATCTGAAAAATGTATTTATTAAAATATGGGAGCTTGTGTCCTTTGAGAAAACTATGGCTGCATTTAAATGTGTGGTGAAAAAATGAATGACTACAGTAAACACAGCTGGGTGTAGCAACAGCAGAAGAAAGGAGATGCTAAAAAAATCTACACAACACCAGCTGCAGTTCATAACCTCACTGAACTTGAATTGTCAATAATCTAAGGTTGAAAATTAACAAAAAGTAACACTACGTATATGTTATGGTATTCAATGCTGCAATAATGTTCCGGAGTACAACAGAACATATGTTGGGACATCTCTTCACATGACTCACATCCCCCTGCCAAGCACAGGATGCTACAATGTGTGACTTGCTCAGTTTTGGATTCTCTTGCTTTAACTAATACAGATCTGGCATAGCATGTCTGATTAAGTTCTAAATGAAGAGTTTTACTGGCAATTGGCATGGAGGATTAAAGCTCTAAAATTTTAACATCTTGCTTCCTGTATTTCAAGGTACAAGATTTGATTCCCGCCCCCTCCATTTGCCTGTTGTGTGACTTTACGGAATTCTCTTAACCATAAAGTGCCGCTGGGTTAAGCACTGAGTAGGGACACTTGTATCTTGCAGATTTACCTAGTTAGCAAACAGGACTGGTACAATGCGAGCTACAGTATTGTGAAGCAAGCCTTGATAAGATAATATTTTGCTGTTTTGCTGGAGAAAGTACAGTTTTGTACCTACCATAAATGTAGATGTTCGAGTGTAAACACTGCTGCAGTCATTACACTTGGGTTATCCTGCCGTCAGGCGGTTCCCCAGTCGGCCTGAGTTCCAAAGTCTTGGTCCGGCGTCGGTTGCTGTCGCCTCCTCCCTGACATCAGTGCGACAGGGGTATATAAGATGCAGCCGACGCCATTTTCTTCAGTTTTTCTTGCCCCAGATGTCAAGTGCCCCCAAATAGGTAGGCAATTCAAACTGCTAATAATACATACATAAGAAAAGCAAACAACAACTTTCAGTTACCAGCAAATACTTCCCATAGGTAGTAAAGGGTAGAAGGCATAGGTACGTACCAGCAAGTAAGAGGGGAAGGAGGGAGGGTAAGAAACAACCAGCAAAAGTCCAAAGGTAAAAAAGCCAAAAAACAACACGAATTCTCCACCAAACGAATTTAATGTGGCTTAGCGCCTCGGCAACATCAGCCTTCCTTGAGCACACAACAAGTAAAAAATACATACTCCCTTTTATACCAACCACAATTGAATAATAACAATTAATTACTCAATATATCAATTTAAAAAAACTTTTTTGTTTAAAGCAGTATTACATACAAAAACAATAAATATATAACATGAAAAAACTATAATATATTACAATAAACATCTCCAGTTGACTTCTTTATTAAGACCACAAGGTGATAATGTATTATATTTCAAATATATAAATAGTTTCTTTAAATAATAAAATATTTTTCAACAATCTATCATCTCCTTTTCTAACAAAAACTTTTTCTAAAATAGTACACTCCAAACAACTGACATTACTATTATGTTGTTCCTTAAAATGTGAAGCTACTGGAGGGAGGGTAACCTGGACTGCAACAGTGTTTACACTCGAACATCTACATTTATGGTAGGTACAAAACTGTACTATGTTCATCGTGTTACACTGCTGCAGTCATTACACTTGGGTGGAATCCCAAAGCTGAGGTAGGGAGGCTGGTTCTATAAGGCATTAGGGGTGGCTATAAGGCACTGCAGTACAGCAGTGGTGAAGCCAGCTCTAGATTTGGAGTATAAAGGCAAATGGTAATGCTTGGTTTAGGTATGCACAGAACTCCATGTCGCTGCTTCCAAAATATCCTTGGTAGGTACTCCTCTGAGGTAGGCAGTTGAAGTGGCTGTTGCCCTGGTGGAGTGAGATCTAATGCTGCTAGGTAAAGGTTTCCCATGGTGAGAATAGCAGAAACGTATGCAATGTCCTATCCATTTTGAAATAGTCTGTTTTGAGATGGCTTTGCCCTGTGCTCCTGCAGCATATGCTACCAATAATTGCTCAGATTTTCTGAAAGCTTTGGTTTTGTCCAAGTAGAAGCGTAACTGCCAGTGAATGTCCAAAGAATGTAGTAGTTTCTCCCCCTTGTTCTGTGGTTTTGGATAGAAAGTTGGCAAATGAATAGTTTGGTTTACAGCCACACTTGATACCACCTTTGGCATAAACGTAGGGTTAGTTCTTAAAGACACCATGTCCTGGTGGAAAATGAAGAAAGGTTCAACTGCCATTAGTGCCTGTAATTCTGAATCTCTTTGTGCTGATGTAATTGCCAGTAGCAGAGCAGTTTTCCAAGATATGTATTTTAATTGTGCTGTGTTAGCTGGCTCAAAAGGAGGTAAAATTAATTTTTCCAAAACAACGTTGAGGTCCCAAGTTGGGGTAGGTGCTCTAGGGGCGGTCCTATGTTTTTAGCCCATCTGAGGTACTGTTTGAGCAAAGGATTACAAAAAATTGGTGGATCCGTGTTGTAATGAGCAGAAATGGCTGAGGCGTGGATCTTGGTTGATGAGAAGGCGAGGCCCTTGTCCAGCATCTCAGTTAAATATTGAAGTATCTGAGGAATGTTTGGGACAAGAGGGTCAAGGCTTTGCACCTGGTTCCAGGCACAGAATCTTTTCCATTTATCCGAGTAGGCTTTCCTGGTGCTAGGCCTTCTTGCCTCCAGAATGACATCCATAACAGCTTTGGAGAGAGGCATTGCTTGCTTGACTAAGGTATTTTCCACGTAGCTAGGTTTAAGGTCTTTAGCTGGCTGTGAAGTATTTGATTGTGGTGCTGAGTCAGCAAATGTGGGATATGAGGCAAAATCCAGGGTGGTTCTTGTGCTAAGTTCTTTAAGATTGGGTACCAGTGCTGGCGTGGCCAGTCTGGTGCAATCAGGATCATCTTTGGCTCTTCTTGCCTGGCTTTTATGAGTACCTTTGGCAGGAGAGGTAAAGGAGGGAAAGTGTAAACTTGTAGGTTTTTCCAGCTGAATGAGAGGGCATCCACTTTCCATGCTTGTGGATGGTAACTCCTTGTACAGAATTTCTGTAGCTGGCAGTTGTTTGGGGATGCAAACAGATCTATGTCCGGGCTCCACCATTTTTGTGTTATCATTCTGAATACTTGTGGATTTAATTCCAATTCGTGGTGATCCATGATGTTTCTGCTTAGGTCGTCTGCCAGTGTGTTTTTCTTTCCTGGCAGGAATTGTGCTTGCAGATGAACTTGGTAGTCTAGAGCTGTGTTCCACAAGGTCATGGCTTGTCTGCAGAGGGGTAGGAATGTGTGCTCCCTTGCTTGTTTATGTACCACATAACTGTGGTGTTGTCTGTCTTTAGTAGTAGTTGTCCTGGATGCAGCAGGTCCTTGAAAGCTATAAGTGCATTTTGTACAACTAGCATCTCTTTTTGATTGATGTGAAGATGCCTTTGCTCTGCGGGCCACTCACCCTGAATACATTTTCCTGCCATGTGTGCTCCCCAGGCGTAATCCGGTGCATCTGTTGTCAGTGTTTGCCTGGCTGTTGGTTGAGTAAAAGGCTGTCCCTTGTTGAGGTGACAAGCTTGAGCCCACCAGCGAAACTCCTGCTGAAGGCAAGGAATTAGTGGTATAACTGTTTCCAAACTTTGACAGTGTTGAGACCATACACTCTTTAGGTACCATTGTAGTTTCCTCATATGCAGTCTGGCATATGGAATTAGTAGTATGCAAGATGCCATGTAGCCCAAGGCCTGCAGAATTTTTCTTGCAGGGAGTTGGGTCTTTGTTGCCATCAATTGAAAATGTTGAGTCAGTTGTCCTTGCTTGTCTGGCATGAGATAAGCCATCTGGGCCGTTGTGTTCAAGCTGGCACCCAGGAGTATTATCTGTTGTGAGGGCACTAGTTTTGATTTTATTTCATTTACTGTGTACCCCAGGGCAACTTAATAACTTTTTTACGAACGCCAGATGCTTTAGAAGAATGTCCTTGCTCTCTGCTTGAATCAGGCAGTCGTTCAGGTATGGAATTAATTTGAATTCCTTTTTGTCTGCAAAATGCAATTACTGGTGTCAGGCACTTTGTGAAGATCCTGGGCACAATAGATAAGCCAAAGGGCAGTGCAGAGAATTGATAGTGTATTGAACCAGCTAGAAATCTGAGGTATCTTCTGCAGTTTTGTCTGATAGGGACATGCAGGTATGCCTCCTTGAGGTCCAAAGTCACGAGCCAAGCTTTCTTGCCCAGCATGGGAAGAAGCTGCTGTAGTGTCAACATTGTGAATTTCAGAACATCCAGCTAAGTGTTTAACGAAGAAAGATCCAGAATGGGTCTCCAGGCTTTGTCCTTTCTGGGAACCAGAAAGAGTCTTGAATAAAATCCTTGTCCTTGCTCCTGTGGTGGTACCTTTTGAATAGCTCTCATGTTCATGAGTGCTGTAATTTGTTTTTGAGCCTCTGCCCATTGAATTGGTGGCGGATTTGGCATTCTTTTTAACCCTGGCAAAGTGTGAAATTGGAACCTGTAACCTTGAGATACAATGTTGAGAACCCATTTGTCTTTGGTGATGCAAAGCCAGTTGTGATAGATAAGTGCCAGTTTTCCTCCTAAGGGGGCTGCCAAGAGAGAACTGTTTGGCAGCTGTAGTGGGAAGTCATTGAGGCTGCTTTTTATAAGGTTGTGGCTTGTCTTCCCCTTCCTTCTGGCCTGGTGTACCCCATTGTCGAGGCCTGTAAGGACCTTGTGCTTGACCTCTACCTCTTGGACGTCTGTATCTGCCTCTTTGAGGTCTGTCTGTGATTGGAAAGGACCAATTCTTTGTTGGCCAATTTCTGCAAAAACGAGGAGGCTGAACCTGTAAGAAATCCTTCACCGTTTGCATGGATTTTGCCTTATCCTCCATCTTCTTTAATACCTCCTCTGCCTTAACTCCAAACAACACAACCCGCTGCAAAAGTGCGTCCAATAATTTTGCCTTAACATGATCTGGTAATGTATGTTCCTTTAACCAAGCATGCCTTCTAATGACAGAGCCTGTAACTGCTGCTCTACAGGAGGCCTCTAAGGAATCAAAACCACATTGCAAGGTATGTTTTCCCACTTGTTCAGCTGCATGCAATAAATCCTGCATTTCTTTAAAATTAGGAGGATCTGTATCTGGAAGCATCTTTTATTTCAACTGAGACATCAAAAACTGCTGATATTTTAGCATGTGAAACTGGCAATTTAAGGCTCATTGCTAAAGTTGCAGACGTATATACTTTCTTTCCCCATCTGTCTAATGCTCTGGAATCTCTGTCAGAGGGCACTGGGTTTTTTGCTGATGAGGCCTTAATCCCTTTGGGTCCCTGAGAAATAGTTTCAGGGTCAGCAACAGGGCTTTTATACAGAAATTTGTGAGAGTCAGGGACTCTGTAATATCTATCAGGTTTAACTGGGGCTGGAGGTAAGGAATCAGGGTTTAAGCTGGATTCAGTGTACACATCATCCACAATATCTAACACTGGCGGAATAGCAAGGGGTCTGTGTTGAGGCAACAAAAGGAAGTCTCTGAGCCTTTTCTTGGATTCTGTGTAATCCTGGCCTTCCCAATGGAAATGCTCCCTCATGGTATGTAAGGTCTTCCCAAAGGAGTAGTCCTCAGGTGGAGAGGCTGATGGAATAGATTCCTCAGCATCTGAATCCTCATAAGGGGGGTAAGGAATATCCTAGGTCTGAGGACGAATCTGAAGAAATGGACACCTGGTCGGAAGATTCATAATCTGCATCCTGTCTGAGCCTTTTATCAGGAGGGGGTTGGGCCCCCTGATCCGGGTGATTAGGTCTTTGGCCATTTTGAGCATTTGTTTCTTAGGCATGGAAGCCTGTCCTGGAGAATGCTGTATCTGTTTCTTTGTTTTTAATGGGGCCTTAGACTTAGCAGAGGGTTTAATAGTTAACTGGGTAGGTCTGAAGACACCCTCTGAATTTGTGGATTGCTCAGCTACTTCGGTTCCCTCAGTAGGGTTAGTTTCGGTAGGCTGAAAACAGAGAGCGGCCGAAGGCCCAGCCAGCTCCACGTGGGAGTCGGAGGCGGTCTGTGGTTCTGTGGATGTGGTTGTCAGGGGCTGCGTACATGCCTCACTGAAAACCGGAGAACTGGCGACCGGCCTAGAAGAGGCCTCGTCGTCAGTTTTTGGCCTCGGATGCCTGTCCTTGTCTTTGCGTTTTTTATGTAATCCAGTTGTTGGAAGTTCTGACGGCATGGTGTAATTGAATTTTCTACCAAAATAATGTCGGGCAAAATCAAACCGACGTTTAATAGTGCGTTTGTTAAACATAGCACAAAACTGACAACCAGTGACGTTGTGGTCTGGGCCTAGGCATGGAATACAATAGGAGTGGAAATCCTTATGAGGTATTTGCTTCCCACAAGAAATACAGTTATTAACTTTTACTGACATCGGTCTGAGGCAAGAAAAAGTTTCCCCAACAGGGTACTTAGCTTTGTAGAAGACTTCGGTTCTGGATTCGGAATGAAAATTTCAGGAGTCGGCCGAACGGTACTTGCAAACTGCTTCTGCTTCGGGCACCATGTGGCAAGAAAGACTGAAGAAAATGGCATCGGCTGCATCTTATATACCCCTGTCGCACTGACGTCAGGGAGGAGGCAACAGCAACCGATGCTGGACCAAGACTTTGGAACTCAGGCCGACTGGGGAACCAAAGTGTGATGACTGCAGCAGTGTAACATGATGAACATCTGCAATACAAAATTTGCTAAAAATTATTAACATTTTATATCTGTCACTGAAAAAGTCTGAAATGACATTTTTGATACTTGAAAGTCTGTTTTAGTGATACAGTAATTGATGAGCAAGTAAAATGTACATTTTTTTCTAATTTTGCTAGTATCTAATTCAGTATAGCAAAGAAAGAGAAAGACAGGGCTGCACCTAATTGATTAAATACGCTTATATAATAGACAAAATGTACACGGACACCTTACTGAACAATGAACATTCTCCAACAGGTTATTAATATACAGATATAGTCTGATAAGAATACAAAGCCACCTCTTTGTGGCACCATATTATGCTGCTGTGAAGCATGAACTGAAAAAAGCCAAACGTCAACATTTTTTGTTTTGTACTCACTAAACACAGCTTTGCCATTCAGCAAGCATAAAATAAAAAAAATGAAACCTCAGTTAGCAAAACTAATTGCAGCAGTAGTTACAAGTACTTGACATTATACTTTCCTCTTGCTATTTGTGACTTAAAAGGCTGCAGAAAAAAATAATGCAATTTTGTGAGAGAGAGAGTGTGTGTGAAAATCAAAAAGAAGCAAGTAAGAGACATGTATACCTCTCAACATCTTTGCTAAAGGATTCTAGATATACTTGATTTAGCAGTATAACTAAAAAGCTGTGGGGACTCAAATACAACAGCAAACATCTAAACTATATACTAAAACAGAATACAGAAAAAAAAACAAAAATATGACAATGTAAATGAATGTGATTCACACTGATTCAGATAGTCCTTTATAAAGACACTGACTTTACAATCAACAAATTAATTACCCTCCAAAAAACAGATTATATAGCTATAGTAATAAATTAGTATGAAACTGCATTTCTCTACATAAGAAAGTATGGAACAGCAGTCTGCACTAGCCAAATTCGACTAAGTATTTTGAGAATGTTGGAAAGGAATATGTGTAAATAAATGGAGCATGAGGTTTGTTATCAGCATGTACTTTCTGAATAAGTATGAGACTATGATATCTAGCTTCACTGACTGACTGTAATCATCAGTGGTTTACCAGAAAATCAAGCACTTTCAGAGGATAAAAAGTACAGTTGTTTAAAATCTTACCATAACAGTATTCCTTACAATAGGGGATTCCCTGTGAAGTGCCACCCAACATCCCACCATACACCAAAGTCTTTAGGTTTCTAAGAGTACATCTTATGTCACACGAATGCTCCACACGTACAGCATAGGGCATAAAGGTTACGTCTGTATGTACCATCCTCAGAACTAAGAGCCCCAGTGAGAATGCTAGTCCAAGTATTAGAGTGGTAACAAGCACATCCAAAAGGGAAAAGAACCAGGGGAGTAGAGAGGGAGGGAGTGAATACTGTAACAGTGAAGAGAAGGACATCTACTGTTATAGTAAGATTTTACACAACTGTACTACATCCTTCCATTTCACTGTTGCAGTATTCCATACAATAAGGAGAGTGCAAACGCTCAGGAAGAAGAGAGGAAGAACCAGCAGAGCTCCTAGGATCCCCTGAAGAATGGCCCTAGCAAAACTAGCTCTAGCCATTTATATCACATCCAACTTATAGTGCTTGGTAAAAGTATGCAAGGAAGTCCAGGTAGCGGACTCAAGAACAGAGTTAGTATCTAAACCCTTGAAAAAAAGCACCAAAAGAAGCCACAGCCCTAGTAGAAATGAGCCTTAACAGAAGGAGGAAGGCTCTTGCCATGAAAACAATAGCAAAAAGAAATGGCTTTAGATATCCAAGGAGAAATAATTTGCTTGGAAACAGCCAATCCTAATGATCGAGGATGAAAGGAAACAAAGAGTTATCAGATTTGTGAAAAGCTTTGGTCTTATCCAAATAATATCTGAGTTGTCTATGTACACCTAAAGTGTGCAAAACCTTCTCACTATCAGATTGTAGTGAAGGGAAAAAAGTGGGCAAATAAATAGACTGATATTAAGAGACAACTCATTCACCACGTTGGGCATAAAAGAAGGTTTAGTACGAAGGGACACTGTGTTTATGGAAAACTAGAAAGGAGGAACAGCCATAAGGGCTTGAAGTTCAGACACCAGTCTGGCAGAAATAAGGGCCAAGAGAAGAACGGTCTTCCAAGAACAATGCTGCAAGAAACCTGAAGCCACAGGCTCAAAAGGAGCTTGTGTTGATTCCTCCAAAACAAAATTAAGATTCTAGGAAGGAGGGACAAGCTTCAGGGAGTTCTAATATGAAGGATGCCTTTAAGAAACTGTTTAGCCTCAAATCTAGAGGCTAAAGGGGGTGCTAAAGGCAGACAAGCAGAAATAGCTGACTAGTGGGAATTAACTGAAGAATATACCAACCCAGCATTCAGCAGTTCACACAAGTAAGAGAGAACCAAAGGAACATCCACTGAAAGTGGATCTAGGTTATGCAAAAGACACGAAACAGAAAAGCTCTTCCATTTGGATAAGTAGGATTTCCTAGTAGTGGGTTTCGTGGCTTCCTGCAGGACCCTAAGCACGCCCTCAGAAAACAGGTGTCTACATGGAATCAAAATCTGATCACCTACAGGGTCAGTTGAAGAATGGACAGATGAGGATGGATGAGAAATCCTTTGTCTCATGTGAGTAGGTCCACCCTGTGAGGTCACTTGTGATGACTGCCCTTGGCTAAACGCAGAAAAGGAAACCAATGCTTTTTTATTTGGTACGGTTGTGTTTGGTTACCAGTTTGTTTGTTGGCAGTATCGATATGGAGAATGTGGATTCCAACACAGACATCTTGGAGTTATTGCAGCAGATTAATCAACAGCTTCTGGAGCATACAGCTCAAATTAAATCTTTGGCTGACAAGCAGCAGCAGTCTGGACAATCTAACTACTTGTTTGGAAGTTTGGGTGTTCCCCAAACTCAACCCAAACAGAATATGGAAAAACAAACATTTAATGGGGAGAATGTAACCCAGAGTGTGGCTAGCAATAGCATTAATGGAGCAAAAACCCATGGGGGTAAGACTGTGCTGAATACTCCAGAGCAATGGAAATGTAACCAATTCAGTTTCCATACTGACATTAATGCTCAAGAAAAAGGTAAGGAACCTGTTGCCATGTCCCTTACTGAGAATTTAAAATCTTTTGAAGCTAAATTATTTAATATGAAGAAATTACAGTTAGAAAATGGATACTTTCTTAGGAACATAGAACTGGGTTTGGTTCCACGGGGGTTACGTCTATGGCGGTATCCTAATGGTATTGACAATAACCCTGATATGCTCAAAGAAGTACATAAACTGTTTGATGACACTGGTGTTGCGTTGATGGAGATAATGGTTAAATATAATGGTCAGAAAATTGACAATATATGTGCGAATTAGAACGAGAAAACGATTGCATCGTGAAGGATTTGTTGTTTGAACAATATCATACTAACTACAACAATTTATTAGTTAATGTGGACAACAGTCGTCGGATCATTTTTGAAAGAAAACTGAATAAAATAAGAAGGGACACAGAGGAATATTCGCATGACAGAGTTTATCCATTATCTAAAGACAATCGGGGTTACTGTGGTAACCAGAAGGACTTGACCAATGATGGAGTAGTGCGAGATGAGGAAATGGTGTCACAGCAAAGAGATTTGAATCATTCTCGGCAGGCGGAATTCCCTTTAGAGGAAGAGCCCAGATGTTCAGAGAGGCTGCGCAACAAGGGGCAGGAAAGTCACAACTTGAGAAGGGAAGAAGAAAGACAATACGTCCAACCAGGATGCTCGTCCCAAGATGTGGAATTACCCACAGAAGGTGTACAACGGGTATCCATCCAAACACAGGTAAATATGCCTCATGACAGTATTTTTCAAGTAAGTGCTTCATCCAGTCATAATTTGAGTCCAGTCTCTGAATCTAATAATTGTTTATTTCGTAATAGAGTTGGCATGGCCAATATTGACAATAAAAACTGTAACATGGCCAAAAACATGAATGACACTACAGAGCGCATGTACTTGAGGGGAAGTGTATGTATGGCAGTTGACTTAATGTGGGATGCCGATGTATGCATGCCCTTGCCAACAGCAGACTTTAACCATGACCGTGGCCTAAATGACAAAGTTATTGTAGATGAAAGTACAGCACTGGTTGCTGATGTTATGTTACAACATGTGTTTACTGAAGATGTATCGGACATTAATTTGGACAATGCTGTCATGAACGAGCTAGGGCACAAGCAAGGAGACATAAATTCCTTAGACGATGGGATGTTGGAATGGAGTGTTTATTCGCTAAACAGCCCCAATGAGTTTAGAGACGAGCATCGTTATATTAATGAAACTGGTGTGTATAATGAGACAGTTAGTCAAAATGGCTGTGGGCACATGGGAACAGGCACCAATGTTGATTTCCAACAGGACAACTGTGTTAATTATATACAAGGTGCTTTATCGGGTAATTAAATTATTGGCAGGTCAGTGCCTGAGCTTTTTTCTGATTTTCTTGTTGTTAATGATGATGATTGTTTGCTTTTCAATCAGTTTATTGAAGATGTGCGGGAAATATGTGATTTTAAAGTGTAAGTAATCCTGAGGTTATTTTTAAAATTCATGGAGATTATAAAGTATACAATTATTCTAAAACTAAGTTAACTATGGAGCATGCTAACTTGTTATCTAGGGATTTACATTTGTGCCAGGAAGGAAAGGAACATTATCTGAGATGTTGAGTGGCCTCAAAATATTTACTCAGATGATGAATATAAGGTTGTGGTTTGCTGATACAAACGTGAATTATGAACATAATGTGTTGACTAAGCCTAGTAAATTCAATTCTCCAACCAATCACATGATTATTTTATTTGAAAGGGCATGTGAGTTAGACATAAGGGAGCATTTTAGAAGGGAAATGGGAAGTGACTTTAGTAATATGTCTGTGAAAGAAAACAAATTATTATCTGAATTAGCTAATGATAAAGGGATACGAATAATGAAGCCTGACAAAGGTAATGGTGCTGTGGTCATGGATAGGAACGACTATACAGATGCTATGTCGGGGATGTTAGCGGATGACACATATGAAGAAAGTAGTATTAATGAAAGTAATATTGCATATCTGAAATTGGATCTTTTGACAGATGACTTATTATTTCAGGGGCAGATAACTGAAACTGAACATAGTTTTCTGAGGAATGAAAATCCAGTGTTCAGCAGTATTTTTGGTATTCCCAAATTGCATAAGGGTCTAGATGATGTGAAATTCAGGCCTATAGTGGATGGCAAGCAGAATAAAACTTACTTTATAAGTCAGTATTTAGACCACCACTTGCAAAAAAGGTTGACCACTTCTGCATACATCACCAAGGACTCATGGAATTCTTTGGAGAAACTAAACAGGATTACTGTTATGGAAAATACTATATTGCTCATGGTTGATGTATGCAGTTTATTTTCGGTTATTCCCCATGAGGTGGGTTTAACTTGGCTGGAGTGTCAGTTGAATAAGACTGGTCTATATGACCAAGATCAGGTTAATGTATTTGTTACTCTAATGGAAGCAGTATTGTTTAACAATTTCTTGTATTTTGAAGGGCACTTTTACAAGCAGGTTACTGGAGTGGCTATGGGGGCAGCTTGTGCCCCCATTTATGCCAATTACATAATGTCCTTCGTGGAGCAGGAATATGTGTTCCCAAGTGCCTTCAAAAAGTATATTAAGCAATAAACACGTTTTTTTTTGGATGACATATGACGTGTGGGAAGGAAATGTTGAACAGCTTAAGGCATTTTGGAGTATATTAACAGTACTGTTGGGTTCCTTAAATTTACATATGAATACAGTGCTGAAAAGATATCTTACTTGGATGTCAAACTGGAGATGGATAAAGAGTTGAGGTGTTTGAGATCTGGGATTTACAGAAAAGCCACATTTTCCAACTCTTATTTGGACTATAGTAGTTGGCATCCCCACCATCAAAAAATATCATTGTCAAGGGTCAAATGGTGAGGGCTGCCAGAATGGTTAATAATGACCAGGAGTTTATTAGTGAATTGGAATTTATGATGAAAATGTTCAAAAGAAGGGGGTACCCCGAGACCTTGTGTACAGATGTTAGGGATGAAATTATCCATAAAAGGGAAAACGGTAAGTACAAGGCCATTTTGAGGGGAGTGACTGAAAGTGTTGTGGGAAGCCCAGAAATCAATATAAATAAAAGTGGTCCAGAGAAGAATAGTGAAGGAATATTTTTTTGTCATTACCTTTAATCAACATGCTGAATGGTTTATAAAGATGATTTGAAATAATTGGGGTATTCTAAAGTTGGAAAAGAATGTGGATGAAAAGATGGGGGTTGCTCCTAGATTTGTGTTTCGGAAAGACAGATCCTTTAAAAGGAGATTCTTGAGAGGGGGTCACATAGTAAGCCTGCAAATACTAGTAGAATATTAGGTAATTTTAAGTGTGTGAGATGTAGTACTTGCAAGTATATTATGGAAACAGGGCAACACATTAGGATTCATGACTGTTACATTCCCATTCAGGGGCATTATAACGGCCACACTCAGAATGTGGTTTATCTAGCTAAATGTAAAGTATGTCCTGCGTTTTATGTAGGAAAAACTTGCAGGCATTTTAGGGAGTGAGTGAATGAGCATATATTGGATATTAGACACCTTAGATTGACTAATGCCCTTGTTAGACATATTGGTGAATTTTCTGGGCATAATTTTAAGTTTTGTGTTACTCAGCAGATTAAACTAGACATCCAGGGAAAGACACTGCATGTGCATCTAGACATTTGTGAGTTGAAATGGCAATTAAGGTTAGATGCCCAAAATTTTCCTGGCATAAATGATAGCGTTTGCATTGCCCCTATATTAAAATTAAAACATATATTAGGTAGGAAATAGTATACGTTACTACATTAATACATTAATTCATTTTAAATGAATGAGTTTTCTGAAAAATGTTATGTCTTATGTGTACTTGTTGTTGTATGTATTAGTTATTTAAACTGGTCATGTTGCTTTAAGGTTTTAAGTTTCAAGTTTTATATTGGTTAATTGGGTGGGTATTTAAAGGAATGTTCAGGCAAGTATCATTGTTCTGATGAAGTCCTTAAGATTGGGATGAAACCTAGGTTAACAACAGTTTCATTTGTATACTACTTGTTCTACTATTAAAGTTTGGATTGGTTTGCTGTTCTCCAGTCATTTTTCTTTGGTATGCTTGTGTTTGGTTACCAGTTTGTTTGTAGGAAACCAATGCTGTCTGGGCCAGTAGGGAGTTACAAACAAGATTTTGTGAGTGTCCTGTTGAATTTTGAACAGGACTTTTGTAATAAGAGGAAGGGGAGGGAAGACATAAAGAAACATCCCCTTCCAGGAAAAAGGGAGGGTGTCCACCTTCCAGACCATAGGACATGAGCTCTAGCACAAAAATGAGGAACTTGTCTGTTCAGGGGGAGGCAAATAGATCTACTTGAAGAGTACCCCCACTGATGGACCATGTCCAGAAACACATCCCTGTGTCGCATCCACTTACGGGACTGTGATATGGACTTGATCAGGGAGTCTGCCACAATGTTTTGACGTGAGGGAATGTAAATTGACCTCCGCACATGAAGTGTTAACCTGCAAAGGAGATAGGATCTTGTCCTCCCTCACCCCCTTTGCTTGTTGACATACGACACCACCGTGGTACTGTCTGTAAGTACCTTGAGCGACCCTGGAGTAAAAAGAGGATAAAAGGCTTGAAAAAACAACAGAAGAGCTCTCATCTCCTTGACACTGATGTGGTCTTTCTTTTGTTGAAGCAACCAGAGGCCCTGCACTTTTAGAAAGCCAAAGGAACCCCCCCACCCCACCCCCATCCCACATCTTATGTGAATGTGAACAGCTCCTGATAGGGGACTGAAGACTGAAAAGGAAGCCCTGGATTTAGAGACAACTGCCGAATCCACCACTGAAATTCCAACTTGAGGCATGGAAGGAGAGAGACTATGAAATCTAGAGGATGAGAGTGCTGAAGCCAACCTGACTTTAGAAACCACTGATGCTTTCTCATGTGGAGTTTCACTAAAGGGAGCATAGGAATGTGGAGCCAATGAAACTCAGAGCTCTCAGAAACTCCCTACTTGTAACTGAGGCCAGAGGAAGAAGGGACTGAAAGAAGGCAATGACAATTATGCCCTTGGGAGGAGGCAGAGATGCCAGCATTGGAACAGTCTAAATCCTGCATCCCAGAAACACATGATCCTGTGAAGAAGTCAAGGACTTTTGGAAATTTATAGTGAACCTCCAGCTTTGCAGGAAACAAATGACAAAGTGAAGCTGATGCAGTGGAATCTCTGGAGAGGAGGCCTGAATAAGGTTGTCCAAGTAGGGAAAGACCTGCAACCCTCTTAGCCTGCAAAAGCAACCATAGGAGTGAAACATTTGGTGAATACCCTTTGGGCAGTAGAGAGGCAAAGCAGAGAACTGAAAATACCAGGAAGCAACAGTGAAACGTAAAAACTTCCTGAAAAGGGGATGAATAGGGATATGAAGATAAGCATCCTTGAAGTCCAGAAAACCTAGAAAAGCCTGAGGAAGCAGCAGAAGATACAAAGTTTGATGGGACAACATCTGAAAGGAAGGGACCTTCAGAAATGTGTTTAGGTGAGACAGATTCAGAATGGGTCTCCAAGTGCACTCTCTCCTGTGCACCAGGAACTTCTGGAATAAAACCCTTTTCCCTTTGAGAAACTGGGACTTCCTGAACAGTTCTCTGAGTCAAGAGACCCTGAAGCACCTCTGGAAAAAAGGCTAATTGTTCCTTAGGGGGCTGAGGAATGCCCATGAAAGGGGGAAGAGATTTCCAGACCATGTAGAACCCTTGGCGAAGGATGGGAAGAACACAGAAATCTTGAGTAATCTTTAACCAAACAGGAAGGGACAGGAAAAGATGAAGAGAAAGAGGAATATGGCTGAGAAGAAAAGAATGGTCATATAGCACCTGGTTTGTCATGAAAAGGAGATTTCTGAGCTAAAGTAGTCTGGGTAGCCTTACCAGAAGGAGCTCTTCTACCACCCTTCTTACCTTTTAATGGAAGTACCTACAAACAAAGACTGACTTACTAGGGTAATTCCTGTGGAATTTAGGCACAGGAAAAACAAAGACATGTTTCAGAACTTGTAAGGCCTTACCCTTTTCCTGTAGGGACTTAAACAATTCTGCAGCACCACCACCACCAAATAAATGCTTGTTATCCAGAGAAACATCCATCAACTTAGCCTTAATGTCATCAGGTAAAGGTTGAAGCTGGAGCCAGGAACATCTCCTCAGCACAGAACCAAAGGCAGCAGCCCCAGAAGAAGCAACTGCTGCATCATAACTGCATTTAATAGAATGGCGAGCCACCTGAGAAGCAGTCCCTAACAAGGAGATATTAGAAGTCTTCCCCGGAGAGACAGGAATGTCAGAAATAACCTGACAGGCCTGAGATGGAAGAATCAAAATATATCTTGTCATATGGGTCTGATAATTGACAACCCTTAAATCAAGGGTAGCTGAAGTAAATACCTTCTTAACCAGTCTTTCCACAGTTCTGCTGTCTTTATCCGAAGAAAGAAACTTTGTAGAAGGCAGTAACTCTAATGGCTTGCCAGATGCCATAGACACCACAGAAGGGTAAGTAGTAGGGCACTTATAAAGGAACTTGCAATTATCAGACACGTATCATGTTTTTTGAGGAGCAGGGGACTGGGAATCAGCAGCCTGAGATGAAGTAGAAAGACATCCAACAAGGTAGGCAGAACAGGAGGAACAGCAGAAGGTCTAGCAGAGTCCATTTGCAGAAGCTCGTATTACCTTTTCTGAAATTCTTCCTGGGCACAATTCCATTTGAACAATTTTTCAGGAAATTATGTCCCCAAATGAAATCTCCTGAAAAGGAGAATCAGGGCTAGTAGAGTCCTCCTCAGAATCACAGTCTAAGGGAGAAGGAATCTGGTAAGAATAGACAAAGGATACCTCGTCTGAATCCACCTCCTCTTCAGAGGAATCTTGCTCCCTAGGCCTCTTAAGAGGAGTAGAAGACCGAGGGGGAGCTAGAACAGAAACTCACTGATGAGGCTTCAAAGCCATAAGGGCATTAAACAAACCTTGAGTGAAATTCTGCCATTCACTCTGAGGGTCCTTAAGTATATGAGAAACGTGTTTGTTTTTTTTTTGTTTCTCCTTTAAAGGGACGCCAGCCTTGTAAAACTTAGAAGGCTCAGACTCTGAACAACACTCTATAATGGTAGTCATCACCTCCTCCCTAACCTAAATCTTAGGTACACCCCTAGGCCCTTCGGTAATAATCAGCCTTGGTTCCCCCTGAACATACGAGGTGGATATCTGCAAGGTCTCCATGAATGTGAGTGAAGCCGGATCCATGCCTGCCTCCACAGCAGCTTAGGCAGAGGAATCCAACAAAGAAGCCAAACAAACTTCTGGGCTTTCACTAGCTTTGAGAAAGACATCCAGTGGAGGTGGCACAGGCGAAGAATCAGACCCAACTTTCTTGGCCTTCTTCTTCGTGGACATCTGACCCTTGGAGTGGAAAGTTACTTCCATAATGTCTTTTGCCAAAAGGTTAAGACATTGGTTTTCTAAATATATGGCCAAAGAGGAAAGCAGACTATGCATAGTCTTTGAGACAAAAGCCTGGCAAATAAAACAGGATGTATGGCTGTGGGAAGCCCCTAGACAAAATACACACTTTTCGTAACAATCTTAATGGGGAATCTGTCTCCCACACTGGCATTTACTCATTCTGGATAGCATGAACCCCACAAGCAACAAAAACAAAGGAAAAAAGATAAGAACAAAACCATAATAGGGCACTTATCAGAAAAACAGCTTGGTGAATCAGCAAACAGACATCATTCAGACTAACGATTAAAGATGGTGTTCGGACTGGTGGCAAAGAAGTTCTAGGGATGGTACAGTGGATATAAAAAGTGTACACACCCCTGTTAAAATGCCAGGTTTTTGTGATATAAAAAATGAGACCACAATATATCATTTCAAAACTTTTCCCACCTTTAATGTGACCTATAACCTGTACAATTCAACTGAAAAACAAATCTGTTAGGGGAAAAAATATAAAAAATAAAAAGCATACAATCAGCTGGTTGCATAAGTGTGAACTAATACTTTGTTGAAGCGCCTTTTGATTTAATTACAGCATTCAGTTTTCTTGGGTAGGAGCCTATCAGCATGGCACATCTTGACTTGGCAATATTCGCCCACTCTTTCTTGTAAAAGCACTCCAATTCTTCAGGTCACCCCATAGACTTTCTCTTGGACTTCGGTTTGGGCTCTGGCTGGGCCATTCCAGTACTTTAATTTTCTTCTGGTGATGCCATTCTTTTGTTGATTTGGATGTATGCTTTGGGTCATTGTCATGTTGAAAGGTGAAATTCCTCTTCACCTTCAGCTTTAAAGCAAACACCTGAAGGATTTGGGCCAAAAGTGACTGGTATTTGGAACTGTTCATAATTCCCTCCACCTTGACTAAAGCCCCAGTTCCAGCTGTAGAAAAACAACCCCAAATCATGATAATGCCACCACCATGCTTCACCATGGGGATGGTGTTCTTTTGGTGATGCAAAGTGTTGTTTTTGCTCCAAATGTACCTTTTGGAATTGTGGCCAAAAAGTTCAACCTTGGTCTCATCAGACCATAACACATTTTCCCACATGCTTTTGAGAGTCTTAATGTATTGTTTTGCAAATTTTAGCCGGGCCTGGATGTTTTTCAGTGTAAGAAAAGGCTTCTGTCTTGCAACCCTACCTTATAGTCCAGACATATGGAGAATACGGGAGATTGTTGTCACATGTAGTACACAAGCAGTACTTGCCAGAAATTCCTGCAGCTCCTTCAGTGTTGCTGTAGGTCTCTTGGCAGCCTCCCTGACCAGTTTTTGTCTTGTTTTTTCATCAATTCTGTTGAGACATCCAGTTCATTGCAATGTCACTGTTGTCCCATATTTTCTCCACTTTTTGATGACTGTCTTCACTGTGTTCCATGGTATATGCAATGCTGTGGAAATTTTTTTGTACCCTTCTCCTGACTGATACCTTTCAACAATGAGATCCATTTGATGCTTTGTAAGCTCTCTGCGAACCATGGCATTTGCTGTAGCAGGCAACTGAGTAAATGACAGAAAAATCCTACTAGGACAGCTGAACTTTATTTGGGGTTAATCAGAGTCTCTCTGATTGTCAGGTGTGTACCCAAAACAACTGTTGAAGCACCTATTGATTTAATTACATCATTCAAAGTATTAGTTTAAGGGTGTGCATACTTACACAACTAGCTTATTGTACGTTTTTTATTTTTTATATTTTTTCCCCTAACAGATTTGCTTGTCTTTCAATTGAATTGTACAGGTTATAGGTCACATTAAAGGTGGTACAAGTTTTGAAATGATTTATTGTGGTCTAATTTTTTTATACCACAAAAACTCGGCATTTTAACAGGGATATGTACACTTTTTATATCGACTGTATGTCCGGATGTCACCTGTACAGCCTACGCTGTATGCGAGGAGTACGCCTGACATATGGCATACCCTTAGCAACCTAAAGGCTTTGGTATACTGGCCGGATGTCAGGCCTACCTTGGCAGGAATCCCTATTGTAAGTGAAATGGAAAGACATCAATGGACCACTACTCTCAATAATAAAATTGACACCATCACTGAAACATTGCTTAAAAATGACTAATTTATTCCCATTGCCATGCAGCAAAAGAATACAATTTTCTGGACCACAGTAATGGTCCTAGACCTGGTAGTGGTACAGCTTTGCTAACAGATTATTCAGCAAACCTCAGCCCCAAACTTCCTGCTGCTTCTAACCGTGCACCTTGTATGTCTTTACCTCGGGGCCCAGGTTGTGGCTGAAAATGGTCTTCAATTGCAATGTCTTTTGGCTTTTCCCAGTTAGGGGTCACAACAGCGGATCACCGGTCCACAGATTGATTGGCAGTGGATTTTTACGGTGCCAGCACGATGCCCAACCTTCACGGAAGGCACACCCACACGCATACGCACCTACCTACCTACATGCCTTTAAAGCTCACTCAGACACAGGGAGGACATGCAGACTCCACAAAGAAGGAACTCCAGCCGAAAATCGAACCGAAGAACCTCTTGCTGTGAGGTGACGGCACTAATCGCTGCTCCACCGCGGCCTCTAAACTGAAATTAAAAAAAGTAATTAATTAATAAAATAAATAAACTGCATAACCCGAGAGGAGAGAATGCGGATGTGTCAGTGATAAGCAGCATCCTGAATGCGTAACATACACAGGTCTTTTAGGGAAGAATACCAGGCAGCCTTCTATTGGTTTTGACCTAATATCATCTGAAAGCTGTGATAGAAAAGTTGATGGACCTACCAAAGCTCTGATGAAAGAACGGACTTGCAAGTAAAAGATGGCAGTGTGTCTTGAGGTTAAATTATTTTTCAATAAGCTGTATGTAAGATAGTTATCAGCAAAGGAAAAACTTTGTTAAATTGTAGTTAGAAGTAAAGGTCAACATGCATCCCCCCACAAAAGAAGGTAGAAATCACTGAAGCACACTTTAAATGCATTAGTACTGGGTTAGAAGAGACCTGCATAGAGCAGTTCTACAAATACCATTAAAAAGTAATATCCTAAAAGAAAAAGATAGAACTTCGATACTATTCTGCAAAATCTTCACAGCTGGAAATTAATCTTACCCGTTCAAGGGAGAACCACAACCTTATAGTCTCACTTCTATTAGTCCTCAGCAATGGCAGGATAGGTTACATGAAAGTAAGGAGATGATCTTCCTACCTTTACTGTCACTCCGGAAGTCCTAATCTGAGTAAAACTAAGATTACTGTATGGGCAGGGGACCACAGTTAATCTGTTTGAGTTCACAGGTAGACAGAAAGGTGGAAAACAGCAGTCTTTGGATGGTGTTGTTGATATTACTAATTGTGAAAGTCCAGGAAGTGCTGTGACTGAGCAAAAGTCTCCAGTTCTTCAATCACTGCAAGAGCTTTTCCACAGCGCAAAACCTAACTATCATGGCCAAACAGAACCATTCCTCTGTGAGCAGCCAATACAATTCTATGTCTGATTTCCCTTAGCAGGAAGAATGAACAGTAACAAGCCATCTTGTATGTGCACAGCCCTTCAGATGCAACAATGACAACAGTAGGGATGGAATCAAAATTATACAAGAGGCCCGACAACCTTGGAAATTATGAGAATCATCATTAAAGCCTTGCAGTTTGAACAGCCTACAATAATGGCAATATTTTTCAAAAGCTATCAAGCTTATTGTAACTAAGCCACATAAAACAGACATCTGAATGTCAAAATGGCTTTATCACAGGGGCACAGGAAAATAACTTTCTTGGATGGTGTAAGCCAGGGAACCTTGTTGGCTGGGCTTACTTAGGCCCTTGGGCCGATAGCCCAGTACCTACCTATGAACCTATAGATGATCTCTCTAAACCTGAGCAAGAACCAGGTTCCTTATCATGAGAAATGAAAGACAGCTGCTACCTGTTGGATCTGCAACTGGTACTATATGTCTTGGATTTAAAAATGTAAACAGTTGTGTATTGTCTTAGAAATGCACAACATGGAACTGCTTTATTTTAATTATATGGAAATGTTAGTCACTGCTTCCAAAAGAAGCTGCATTGCATCATCATCATCATCATCATCATCGAGCAGTACTGTAGGAGTATCCTGCACCTTGTTTCAAAAGAAAAGAAAGAGTCAGTTTACTTCTAAAAATTTCATTAACCTCTACATCATATAATGCATCATGGCCAGAGTTGTCCTTTTTTTCTTGATGTCTGGGGCTTTTTTTTTTTTTTTTGACTTTATGAAAACCTGTCTAATGATCAAGAATATACTGCATCAAAGCCACTGTTCTCCTTTTTTGTTTGTCTCTGTCTACCTGTTTGGACTATAGGAATCCTAACGGGCAGAAGATGCCACAGCAAGATTCCTGGATTATAAACTTGCTGGACTTTACTTACATCCTGAGGTGCCAGGCATCAACCACGGGGACCAGGGAATAACAACTAGATGCGGTTAAGAGTTTTTTGCTGTTTTTTTTCTGTCAACAGGCGGCCACGGTGGTGCAGCGGTTAACGTTGCTGCCTCACAGCAAGAGGTTCTCTGGTTCAATTCTCGGCTGGGGTGCCTTCTGTGCGGAGTCTGCATGTCCTCCCTGTGGTTGCGTGGGTTTCCTCCCACATCCTAAAGACATGCAGTAGGTGGAATGGACACTCTAAATTGGCCCTAGGTGTGAGTGTGTGCCTTCTGTGGAAGGTTGGGTGCTGGGCTGGCAACTCGACACCGTAAAACTCCACTGCCAATCATGAGTGGACAGATGATCCACTGTGGCGACCCCTAACTGGGAAAAGCCGAAAGAAGACGACTAGCACTTAAGTAGCAGTTTTATTATCCTTTCTCTGCACAACTGAAGTACTGTTGTGTGTGTAATCTGATCCTTTTTAACAGGAAGTATTTCTTTTTCAGTTTACAAAATTATGGCTGATGCCTTATTTTTCTTCTGAAGGGATGTCCTCAATGCAATGGTCTGACTGTTACGAAGTGTTCTTTAGAAGACAGACTGTTCATCCATTAGCTAACATAATGGAATGCTGGTGTGGTCATTAAAAGAATTATTAGCAACTTAGGCCACGGTATCAGGTTAACAGTTACACTGGTGTCTGTGTACCATGAATGTAGGTAAGGTGGTACTGTGATCGGACAGGCACCAATAGTCCTACATGAGAAATGCACACTATGAATGTATAAGTGTATAATAAACAGTGTTTATGTATGTTTCAGTTAGTGTTGTTAATTTGGCACTGGATAGCACTAGACTCAGACTAAGCTGGGTGAAATCATGGGAAGTATGTGTTTATACACTCATTTGGGAGCCAACACTGTACAGCTTGTTGGGGCGTGACAAGGGCTGGTCATAACACAAGACATTAGTGTGCATCTCTTGTAATCTCTTAACGCGAATTAAGCCTATTACAGACACATTTGGGCAGCAGTGGTGCTAAACTGGATTCGGTATTCCCTAGCCTCTTGTCAAACTGGTGGCAAAAGTGTAGGTTTGGGCTCCATAGTCCAGCCAACCATCACACAATACATTAAAAGGAAATTAGCCACAGGGAGGTTAAATCTTAAGGAAAAAAAAATACAGTTTAAATTGAAAATTGATGCGCCTGGATATGGACTGGGGTAGAAGACTTTTTTTTTTTTTTAATTGTGGTTGTAGACTGTCATCCTTTAAAAAAAAAAAAAGAAGAAAGAAAGAAAACAGATGAGTTGCTCAGACCATAGTGGACTTTCATCCTCCTGAGGTTAAACCCAAAGAAAGGGTCTCCCTGGAGATAAATCCAAATTTAGTATTCTTATCAATTTTTGAGAAGTTCAAAAATATCTTCATAGGGACAAATAAACTAATTTTCTGTGGATGATTAGTTTTTCCTTTTTTTTCCATTGGTCTTTGGATCACGTAACTACAGACCAAGCAAGCAGAGACAAAGCCGACAGACACTGATGTGTGGACAGGTACTACAGAGTGGTACAACAGAGTCAGAACAGCAGCAAAAGCACCAGTAGAATGCAATGTAAACCAGTAAGGTAGCCTACACCCCCAGAATATGATGTTGGTTGGGCACTGGAAAAACCCTACCTGAGTCTCTAAGCATCTGCTATAGGCTGGTCTCGCAGACACCCTCCACCAGCTGCTACTAAGCTGAAGATAACTTTACAAAACCACTGACCCGAGGAAGCACACCAAATACAAAAACAGGACCAATGAGAGCTTACTGATGAAGACCTGTATGGGATCCAGCTTTGCAGTGGGGAATGCTCCTTACTACTACAAGTTTGGCTAGTTAATATCGGCTCTGTTACTGTGTTTTCCTGGTGAAGTTTCAGCTGCCTGTTTAATATAAATTGAAAGCTGATGCTGGTACTGAGTCACTTGACAATGTTAAGGATACTAAAAGTGTCATGTTTAGTGGAATATTTCTGCCTCCAGTTGAGTGGGACCTTCAGAAAACTTTGTCTTCTCTCAAAGGGTCAGCAAGGGATGTGAAGGACACAGTCTCAAGTGATACTTCAGTTCATGTATAACAGAAAAAAACTTAAAACATGGGAAACCAAACCGTTTAATTACTCTATAAACAACAGTTGGAAAGGAGCCAAAGGATCAACAGGTGTTTATGGCAATCACCAACAACAATTCCATCAGGAGCAGAAATACAAGAACACCACCACCTAAAAAATCTAAAAATACAGAAGAGATACCAGCAATGAAATTATGCTCCTTGTGTCAGACCTGCTGAACAGTCTACATCTACATGAGAATCTAACCAAAACAGAAGCAATTTACAGCTAAATAAATGACATTCTAGGGTAGGCAGGGTTCACTTTACTGGTTGTTTATCCACTCCTGACCAGCGCTGCAAATGGAATGTGGAAAAAGTGACACTAGTTCAACTGCAGCATACATTTCACAGCTACTAATAAAACTGTCAAGTCTCAAGAGATACTTGTCCTCACCCACAAGATCTTTGGTGGGGAGGGTTACAATTTCTATAAAGACATTATGATTTCATATATGGGAGCATAAGGCAAGCACAAGCATAAATGGCCTTGTAGATTTGTTTCCTGTGGATAAATAACTGTGATATGCTTGCAATCCCAAAGCATTGGTGCTAAAATACGTAGAATGTAGATTGATCAGAAATGGCAAAGACTGCTGGGCAATGCCCCAAATTATGACATCACCTGAAAGTATAATAACAAAAAGAATGTCACAGACTAGTGCATGATCTGCCAACTGTCTGATGTTTACAGAGCATCAGCTTCTGAAAGAGTGAAGCTTCTAGGAAGAATGAATCAAACATCTTAAGTGCCAAGTCTGTCCTAGACAGAGAGACAAACAAATTACTTTAGGAGGCAAGGGGGCTAGAAGAAGGGACTACGACATTACTGGGATAAAACAGTTCAAATAACCATTCCCTGTGCAGGCGATTCAGAGATCTATCAGTACTAGCTAACGGGAGGAGCTGGCATAGAAAAACTACAGAAAGAAGAAAAAAAGTGATGAAAAAAGAACATTAAAAACAGGTTACTACTTTTACATTTCAGTAAGAGGCTCAAACACATACGAAATGACTTCCTGTTTTTTGTCAGTACCATAAGCTAGGGTGCTTTAAGCCAAGCTGCAGAATTAACTTTTTGAAATTGTTAGTCATAAGAATGTCAACAGAGAATCAATGAGATTATATTTGATATCTAAATGAGAAAACAATCACATAAATGGTAATATATCTCAATTATTAAGAAGAAAAATAAGAAAAAGTAGCAGAATTTCTTTAACTGTGTGTGTTATCTAGGTCACATATGGGCATCGGGGAATGTGTTTTCATACACAAACTGGTATTTGAGGTCCGTCTACAGCAAAAGGTACACTCTCGACAGAAGGGCAGAAAATGTAATCTTTTTCTGAAGTTCTTATTCTAAGTAAGTAATATGGAAGCCTTCTTTTAGAAAAGGTCTCTTGCAATTCAAACCTTATCAGACTAATCCATACAAGAATTAAATAAAAAAAAATCTACTGTAGTTAGGTACACGTATTTAAACTGCTGCAAGTTTCAAAGAATGTACTTACAATGGAAGGAAGAGATCCAGGAAGAATGCAGAAGATAGAAGTATCTTTTCATGAAGGATCCCGCATGCAATTGCTTGTAAACCACCTACTTAGTATACAATAAAACAATTATCTGATATTTGTTGAGATATGAAGTCAAATTTACAGACCACTAGGGACATCTGTTACCACTTTAGTCAGTAGCTGTCGGTTGCATTTAGTGCAGAAAGCATTATAATAACAACAGTATGACTTAACACTTCAGGGCTGCAGAAGCATCTAAATAAACAAGAAGGCTCTAATACTTTTAGGGTTACTACATAATTAAACATTTAATATGAGTGTATGCATCCTGAATATGTTACAGCTCCTGAGAAATAAAACAATCCTCCTGTTACAGACAGAAGAAATCAGTAAGACGAGAAAAATGGTCAGTAGCCAAATCATCTGACGTATATACAAAATAAGAGTGCCGTGGTTCCTGTCAAAGTACAGATTACTCAATTTAATTAACTTTACATAATTAGACAATACATCTAGGCATTCCCTTGTACTTCATTATCACTAGATTTCTCTAATTAACCAAAAGTTTTGCTTATCTGGACTACCTATGACAGAGATTATTCTGAATAGCAGTTCTCCATACCTTTCCTACTTCGTGATAAGAATTTTCTTTCAGTAAACGACTTGCACATTCCTCTAATGTTAAAAGGCTCCGCAGGACTCCCTATTCCTTTCTGTTGTGCAACAATGAATGCACAAGGCAAAATGCAGGGTCTACAAGAAGTGGGACATGAGGGTGCAGAAATGGAAGTAAAGTCCAAAACGGCTAGCAAAAAAGTAACAATAATGGCAGGGGCAGACATAGGCAATGTAGAAAGGGTGTTAGCAGAGGGGATCAAGAAGGGAAACAGTTTTTTTTTTTTTTAGGTACAGAGCAGAAAGAGCAAGAGGGACAGATCTGGCTAAGCTGAGCAACGGTGGGGGGAAATGACAGAAAACTGGAAACCAAAGGTGTTGAATTAATTTCAGTCTTCATAAAGGAAAGCAATAGAAAGGTGCCACGCTAAAGGAGGGACAGGGCAGGCTGCAGAAAACAATGGGAAGTCCTCAGGACCAACAGACACGAGTGCTGAAGGACAAGCTGGCAGCCTTTAGAGAGGAAAAAGCACAAGGATCAAATGGACCAACTCCCACTGTCCTCAGAAATGGGGCCACCACACGGCACATGCCTTGACAAAATATTCACCAGACGACTTTGCTAACGCAGAAATGCCAGGAAAATGCAATACAAACAGGGTACATTATTGTACAGCATTGTGAGTCAAAAAATCCAGGATCTATAGTCCTATTATGGCAGGAAATCATGAAGAGAAGACTGTTAACATTTCTGCAGGATAACAATCTGCAGGACAGCAACCAACACAGGTTTCATTGTCAGTCAAATCTGATCTGGTTTTACGAGTGGGTTACAGGGGAGTACTGCACATACAGTCTATCTGGAATTCGGCAAGGTCTTTGATTCAGTCCCACATAGGGAAAAAGTGCAGGGTTTGGGAGGTAGGACCAACACTGAGGGACTGTAAGACGTGGCAAAATGGTGGACACACAGGATAGGGATGTGCTGAGAAAGATAATGTCAGGAATAAGGAAAGTCAACAGTGTAGTACTTCAAGGGGGTCACCCTGGGCCCACAACTCTACAGTAAGTTGGTCTCGGCGATACCGCAGGCAAAAACAGTTCAAGACCAATCTCTTTCATGAGGGCATACAAACAGGTTCAAAGTGGAAAATATAAGGAAGGACATGGAAAGGCTGATCAAGTGGAGAGAAAGGTAGCAGCTGAGGTTCAGTGCAAAACCACTGTGAAATACTGAGCTTAGGTCACAACAACCCTGATGTGAAGTATCAGCTAAGCAATGGCAACAAAGGAGTAAAGGCATCTGGGGATGCTGATCACAAACGTGAATTAAACCACCTCCTGAGGGAGACAGTAGCAGCACACAGTGCTGCAGCACATCCTCAGAGGGCTCGATTTCAGAAGCAAAAACATAAAGCTTTCAGTCTACAGGGCACTGGTCAGACCATACCTCGAGTACTATTTATATTTCTAGAAAGGATACAAGGAAAGGGACATCAGGCTGCTGGAAGGACTCCACAGGAAATCCAAGGGAAGGAACTGAGGTATGGAAGGGAAGGAACAGGACCACTTGTCACAGGAGCTACAACTCTTCTTACCAGCGACCAGAAGATATGAAGGAATGCAACATCAGTACACAAGCTCATAGGAGATGGAAACAGGTTTCCTGAACAGAGGGCAAAGGGGAAAAAGAGATACTGATTGTACAGACTACTTCCAGGATATCTGAAAATGAGTTATGGAAATGGAACTCACATGCAGACAGACATAAGGAATTGCAAAAATACATACTCTGCTATCAATCTTATCAGTTGGAGATGCATGCAAGCCTGAATTCAGCACTTTTGGGATGTCCATCTTGGTTGAGAGAGAAAAAAAAACTTTTGAATGCTATCTTATGTGAATAATGGCCTGAAGCCCTGCTAGTTGACAACAGCTGCTACAGACTGGATGGCCTGTAATTGGCTCACTGAACATTCGTCTTAGATTATGGGAATACTTAAAAGACTGGAGTAAAGCAAAGATGTTTCACAACAGGCTTGAGATAAGAGTTCTGAGAGAAAGGCATCTGTGTAATACAGCAAAAGCTGCTGCTGTACAGCATTAATTTTTTACTCTAAATTGTTTTAAATAATTTTATAACACATCATACAATTAAAACATTTCTACATTCACTTCAGTGCAACATAGTGCATTATTTTCAAAGTGCACCCCAGTTGTAATAAAATTAAGTTTAATAAACAAACTAAAAAAAAGATGTATTCCATAAAAAAGAAAAATAAGGTAGGTTCACCTTAAGTATACGTACTTCCTCCTTCTTCACCCATCTTGCTATCTTCTTTACCTGCTACCGGCTCATTCACTCCTCCTTTCTTTCATGCTCTAGCAATCACTCCCATCCCACCAAACCATCCAATCAAACCTCTAATCTACTGCCAACCCCTGACTCTTAGCCAGCTATAAACAAAAATATTTTTTTATTTTTTTATTTTATTTTAAATT